>NW_028234412.1:30675048-30682548 GCF_977035675.1 Penaeus japonicus
GAAAAATACGATCTAATTGGAGAAACAAATGAAAGGAATGGGATAAAATTAGGAAGAAGAGGAAGTAACGAGAAAGTCGATAAAAAAGAAAAGGGTGAGAGAGAGAGCGAGAGGCAAAATTTGGGAAGTAAAAAGAAACAAAAAGGATTTGAAAACGAGAAAGAAAAAGTAGGAGGAAAAGAAAAGGAAGAGGGAGAAGTCCAGACACCGAGGAAGGCAGGAGAGGGAGAAGGGGGAGAAGGGGGAGGAGGAGGAAGAAAAGGAGGAAGAGGGGGAAGAGGGGGGAGAGGAAGAGGAGGAGGCGGAGGAGGGGGACCAGGCATGGTTGCGGGGCGACACTCCCTTTCCGCCCGCTCCCCTTACCCCCCCGTACCCTCGACCCCCATCGAGGGGAGATTAGTCACGTCATACTCGGAGTCGATGGTCTCAAGAGGGAGGAAGGGGAGTAGGAGGAGGAGTAGGAGTAGGAGTAGGAGTAGGAGGAGGAGTAGGAGGAGGAAGAAGAGGAGGAGAAGGGGGAGAAGAAGGGGGGGAAGGAAGGCCATGCCACGTCGAGGAAGAAGCTCCGAGGGAAAGGAATTTAAACAGGAGGAAAGTACGGAAGCTCTTTCTTCCCGTCTCCTCTCTCCTCTTCCGTCGGCCCCTTCGACTTTCACCCTTACTTCTCTTTCCTCCTCTGCTTCTTCCCCTCTTTCCTCCATTCCGTCTATTACTCACTCTTCTCCTCCTCCCTCTCTCTCATCATCCCCAAGTTCTTCTCTTATTCTCTATCCTCCTACTCCACTCCTTCTTCCTCCCCCTCTTCCTACTCTTCCCCCATCCTCACATTTACCCTCACCCCCTCTTTTATCTTCTTCCCCTCTGTCTCTTCCCGTTCCTCCTCCTCCTTCTCCTCCTCCTCCTCCATCTTCTCCATCTCCTCCTCCTCCATCTTCTCCATCTCCTCCTCCTCCATCTTCTCCATCTTCTCCTCCTCCTCCTCCTCCTCCTCGTCGTGCGAATGAAGGCGTCTCTTCCGCGGTCTCCTCGACCACTTCCAGCCGACCCCGAGCGTCGCCTGGCCCGATATCTGAAGGAGAAGAAGGAGGAAGAGAAGTGAGAAGAGGGGAAGACAACGAAGGTGAGAAAGGTGGACAAGAAGGGGGAGAAAGAATAGGAGGAGGAGGAGGGAGAGAAGCGAGAGGAAGAGGAGAAACCGTGCGAGGAGACGCAGGCCAAGGAGAAGGAATTGGAGGAGAAGCAACACGAGAAGAGAAAAGGCGAGTAGAAAGAGAAACCGTAGAGGAAGAGGGAGAGCGAGAAGGAAAAGGAGCAGACGAAAGAAGAGAAGGAGAAACAGTAGAAGAAGAAGTAGAAGATGGAGGAGGAGGAGGAGGAGAAGGCCGAGAGGGAGGAGAAATAGAAGGAGAAAACGTAGCAGACAAAGGGCGAGATGAAGGAAGAGGAACAATCAAAGAAGGAGGAAGGGGAAGAGAAGGAGAAATCGTAGACGAAAGAGGAGAAAATACCTTAGAAGAAGAGAGTCGAGAAGGAGGAGGAAGAGAAGTAGAAAGAACAGGAGAGGAAAGAGGAGAAAAAATAAGACGAAAAGCAAGAGAAAACATGGGTGAACAAGGACAGGAGGGAGAAGAAGAGAGACGGAGAGATAGAGAGAACGCAAGAACGAATGCGAGTGTGAGGAAGAGAGAAAAGGCGATGCGAAAAGAAGGAAAGGGAAGAAAAGGAGAGAAAATCGCAATGAAAATAGGACCAGGAGAAAAGATAAGAGAAAGTGCAATAGAAGGACCGAGAGACACGAAGAGGAAAAAGGCAAAGAGAATACAACACAAAACAGACAAAAGAGAAACAGAAGACACATTAGAAAAGATGGTAGAAGGAAAGGGGGCGAAGAATGGATCTATGGAAAGAGGAAGAGAGGTAGACAGAAGACAAAGAGAGGGGAGGAAGGAGGGGAAGGAGGGCCTACAGCGGACGGGAAAAGGAGGTATGGAATCGGCTGAAATTTCGTCCGCGCGGGGAAACGAAATTTCAGTTAGTCGCGGCCCCCTCCGGATTGGGGAAGATAGGGAAGGGGAGGAGGAGGAGGAGGAGGAGGAGGAGGAGGAGGAGGAGGAGGAGGAGGAGGAGGAGGAGGAGGAGGAGGAGGAGGACGACGACGACGAGGAGGAGGAGGAGGACGACGACGACGAGGAGGAAGGAGAAGGGAAGGAAAAGGCACTGGGAGAGGAAGAAGAGGGGGAAGAGAGAGGGGATAGGATTGAGGAGGAAAAGGGAGGGGAATGGCTGAAGGAATTTAGCGAGGGATGGAGGCGGAATAAGGGCGAGGAAGGAGAGAGGGAGGCAGAACCGAGGGAGAGAAGGAGGCAGGTAGAAGGGGAGGGAGAGGAAAGGGAGAAAGAATTTGGAAAAGGGGGGAGGTTGGAGGAGGAGGAGGAGGAATTGGGGAAAGAGAGAAAAGATGGAGAAGCGAGGGAAAAGAAATTAAAGGATGACAGAATGCATAGGGAGGGAGAGGAAAGGGAGAAGGGAAAAGAACAGAGGGGAGAGAGAAGGAATAAGGAAGAGAAAGAAAACAGAGTGAAAGGGGAGATGGGGAGTATAAAAAGGAGGGAGAAGGGGGAAAACAGCTCAAAATGGGGAATGGCGACGGAAAGGGGAGACAAGAGGAACGAGGAAGAGAACGAGACGGAAAAAATATTACGAGATGAAAAGATGAAAGAATTGCAAGAGGAAAAGGCGAGGATAAAAGAGAAAGAAGTCAGGCAAGGAAAGAACTATACGCTAAAAGACGAAGGATCTAAGAAGAAGGATGAAAATGGAAAAGAAAGAAACCAGATAGAAGAGGAAAGAAATCGAGAAAAGAGAAGAGAAGAATCAAAAGAGAAAATTCAAGAAACAGAGAGAGAAGACGATAGCGACAAGAAAAGTGAGAGGAGAAAAATAAACGAAAGGGAAATTTATAAGAAGAGAGGAGACTTCAAGAGAAGAAGATGGAATGGCAGAGGAAAAATAAACGAGATGGTAATAGAAGCCGGGACGAAGATGGAGGAAGGAAGGGAAAAAAGAAAGATAAATAGAGAGGAAGGCAGAGACAAGAGAACAAACAGGAAAGAAGACAAACACGAGGAAACAAACAGAGAAGAAAAATGTGAGAAAACAAACAGTGTGGAAAGAAGAGAAGAAACAAACGGAAGTAAAAGCAAATATGAAAAAACAAACCAAACAGAAAGGAAAGACGTGAAAGCAGAGAAAAAGGGACACAAAGAAGAGAAAACAAAAGGAAAAGAAAGCAAAGAAGAGCAAACAAACCAGAGCGAAAGCACAGACGAGAGAGAGAGCAGAAGCGAAAGCGGTAGAAGCCCCAAAGGAGATAAATATGGCACAAACAGCCAAGGTAGACGCGATGGAAAACGTCACCGACGGTATCCTCAGCACAACAAGCGATCGCGAGGCATAACCGCTCTTCAGACTGGGGGCAGAAGGTCGAAAATCCCGTCGCGCGTCTGCATTAACGAGGTAGTTAGGGTTACCGTTAACGACTCAGAGACAAGGAAGAGAAGAGACGCCGAAGGGAGTGGGAGAAATGTGAATAAAGATGGGAATAGGATAATCCACGGACGCGCCCGGATAACTAGCGGCGGAAGGGGAGAGGGTGGAATCCCTGATGAACTGGGAAATGGAAGACTGGCTGTTAAAAGGAGAGATGATGGAACGGCCGAGGATGAGGGTAGGGAAAATGCGATAAAGGAGGAATATCAGAGAGAGACGAAAGACGGAAGAAGCCAAAACAATAGAAAGGAAGGAGAGAGTGAAAGACAAGTGACGAGGGAGTCTAAGAGATTGACGAGAGGCGTAGAGACAAGAATGAGAGGTGAGGAGAGAGAAAGAATGACGGAGGAAGATATATTCAAAAGAATGAAACGCAAGATGGATAAAGAACAAGAACGCAAAGGAGACGGAAGTAATAATGATCAGTTTGAAGTTATAAAGAGGAAGGAAAGAAGAAAGAGAGGAACAGATATCAAAAGAAGGCATGAAAACGCGGCAGGCGACAGAGAAGGAAGTAAGCCAATTAAAAGGGGGGATGACGGAGCGACAGACACAGAGGAAGAAACTTTAGGAATAATAGATGAAAGGAGGGAGGTAAAGGCAACACGCGATAAAGGCGGCGGAGCAGGAAAATTGGATGATATGAGGAAAAGGGGAAATAAAAATAAGGTCCATAAGAACGAGGGAAAACGCGCCAAAAGGCTCTTAAACGCCTCAGGTTTCCACGCAGCGAAAGGCCTTCAGGAACCTTCCATTTTCACAAATTTCCAGAAGCCTCAGCGGGAGCAAAAGCAACACCGCAGAAGCAAGGCGAGTTCCGGGCGACCAGACACACGCCCTTCGAGAGGGCAGCAAGGCGCCAGGAGGCCACAGACGTCTTCAAGGAGGAGGCGGAAGGGCAGGAAGCCGAGACCAAGGAGGAGGGCGGCGTCGGAGAGTCAATCCCATTTGTGGAAAGGATCTCTGGCGGTTCATCCCACGCCTGCTGATCCGTCTCCGCGGAGGAGTTCTTCTGTCCTTCCTCTTCTTGCTTCTTCGTCGTCAAATTTTCCCTCTCTTTCTTTTCCTCGTTCGCCATCCTCGGCTGACAGACAAAGACAAAGGAAAGGCAAGAGAGAGAACGATAGAAAGGACCTGTCTAACGAACGGGAAGAAGAGAGAAAAGATAAGAGGAAAAAGAAAGAAGAAAGAGAAAGACAAGTAGAGCAAGTAAAGGAGGAAGAGATAAAGGCCAAGAGAGAGGAGAAGTTAGAGGATGAATATGCTAAAACGACTTATCACTCGAGCAGCGTGGCAAGTAATGGTTTCGTGCCCGAGGACGAGTCTCATTACAAACACCACGTGATCAAGGACGACTCCCAGGACGCAGGTGGTGGCAAGGTTTCTCATCGAGCTTTCACGGATCCTCGAAGCGGTTTAATCTCGGAGGATAAAAAGCTCTTCTCTCGCGTTAATTCCTTTGGCAGGAACGACAAGAACGCGGACTTGTTTTTGGCACTTAGGACGGAATATGAGAATAACAAGTTGTTCTTGGGGATAGAGGATGAGGAAGGCTTCCAGGAAAAGTACAAAGATGTGGAAAACGGCGGTTTGATTCCTGATGATGGAGTCTCTTTGGGTCACTTACCTGGCCATGTCGACAGTGCAAGCGTAAATAAAAAGAATCAATTTAAAAAAGGCGTAGATGATGACGTACCGAGCAGTTCCCATTACAGTAGCATTATCCGCGGAACATCCGAGACTTATTCGTCAGCACAGACACAAAATAATTACCCTCATGTGAAGAAAAATGTACCTGTTGTCCCTAACGAACACACAAGCGTACATTTCAAGAGTCATCGTACCTCCGGCAGCGGGGATAATGAGCGAGGGTTAATGACGCAGAACAAAGAACAAAGTCTCTTTCTGGATAACGCCTCGTCTCCTTCGCTCCCTGTCGAACGAAAAAAATTAAAGGCCAAACGCGAAGGCCAAGAACAAGGAGAAGAACAAGAGATAAAAGACAAAACACTCGCTCCGAGCGTGAACTCCGGTAAGCGGGTGGACGGGATGGTCAATGCAGTCCCGAGGCAGAAGGGCGTGAGGGACGGCCACTCAGCGAGAGAGTCGTTTGCCCCTAACGACCACGCGCAGTTGTCAAGAGATAACGACCCGGGAATAATGAGTGGGAAGCGAGCTTTTCATGACGCCGAGTTCAAAGGGCTCCGCGACGATCAGAGGGAACGTGGAGAGATAAGGAGAATCACGCCACACTCTGCCGGCCGTCCGGGCTTAGTGAGGGGAATACATGCCTCGGCTGACACTCAGAGTTACGATTATCAGAATATCAAGCTTTTATATCACTCTATTGTTCCCGGAAGTAATCACTCGACTGATTTAAATCGCGGGGGTATCCCTTTTGGCAATTCTGTGAAAATGGATGATCAATTTCAAAGGATTCAAAACCCTCAAAGAAAGCCTCCAAAGACATTGCAGGTTATGGCGGGAAATTCTCTGGATAAAGGCGACCCCGACAGTCAGATCCGCCATTCGGAAAAAGAAAACTTTAGACGTCATCATTCAAAAATCTCCCTAAATCCAAGAAACTCGACGACCCCCGAGAGCAGTGGCCGAGCGCTGCGAGAGCCTTCGGATTCGCTTTTCCGAACCTTTCTCTCCAGCTTTCAAAGATTCCAAGATGACAACTCGGACTTCAAAAAACATCCGGGTTCCTCATCTACTTCCCCGAATCTTCGACACGCCGGCCAAGACCTTAAAGTCAATCATTCAGACAATCTCTCGGACCTTCGAGACAATCAACATAACCAAGAAAAGTCTCGAAATAATCGCTCACTCAACCAAGACAATCACGCGAAGCCCACGAGATCACAGAGAGACAATAGAAAGCCTCGAGAAACTACACAAAGTGGAAAGCCAAAAGACCTAGAAGATTCCGAACCAGTCTACCAGAGTCGGCCTTCGAGCGTCAACGACCTCCGAAGGGATTCTCAAAATCCTGACCTCAGTCAAGCGAACCGCAGTGTCGAAAATCGACCTACGAGCCCCGAACCCACGACCTTTTTTGCCCACTCTGAAACTACAGAACCTTCAGACTTCAATTCCGATCGTCACCAAACTCACGCTTTCAGAAACCCCAACCGTGGCCCTGAAACCCCCTCCAGAAGTTCCCTTCCCGAAGAGCATGCCAGCAACCATAAGGGCGAGGCTGCGAGTGACAATGCATGGGTCACTGAAAGCATTGTCAACCGGCCGAAGAAGGCTCTTAGGCGTCCAAATCAATTCTCAGATGAACTTAGCCTTCGGTCAGACGTACATAGAGATATTCCTTCCGCCGGTTTAACTTTCTTTGACCTTGTCTGGTCTTATGATCCTCCTTCGCCCTTGACCTCTCCGTTAAGAGAACACCCTCCATCCATGGCTTTGTTTAATAACCCCTCTTATCATAACCTGACCTTGTTCGTCGAGCCTCCCGCTCCTCTCATCTCCTCCCGTGACCTCTCCTCGACTCCCAGTGCCCCTTTGACCTCGGGCACGACCTCCAAGACCCCTCTTCGCATCGTGCCAATCCTCGGGCTCTTTGACCTGACCGCTCGACCTGATCAACACCTTGGAGGGAGGTCGGAACTCGCCGCTGCACAGCTTGCCTTAAAGCACATCAATCACCAGGAAGTCATACCGGGTCATGAACTGGCTCTGTTTACGAACGACACACATGTAAGCATATAACATTCTTTCCCATTTGCAAAAAAAAAAGAAGAAGAAAAAAAAACCCTCTGATATACCATCCCTAACCCGGAGTTCATCTAAACAGCCATACTTTTTAATTCTTTTAAGCTCACCCTTTTATTTCCTCTTTCTCCTTCTCAGTGTGACAGTGGCAAGGGCGTCGACGCTTTCTTCCACGCAATCTACACTTCCAAAGCAAGGATCATGTTCCTCCTGGGCGCCGCG
>NW_028234412.1:30707548-30710048 GCF_977035675.1 Penaeus japonicus
AACTCGTACAATGTAAGCTTATTTTAGAAACTTCAGTTGTGGCGATTATTCCTGTTATTATGTAATGGCTATATTGGCACTAAGGATAAAAGAAAGCAATGATGTAAATTAGATAAATAAAAACAACGAAGATTATATCGCTGATGACGTATAATAATCACCGACAGAGTTCTGATTTCACCTCTCAATTTCTTCAAGAAGTGGAAGACCTAATAGTGCAACTAATGTCTGTTGCATGACAAGAAGAGAAAAATATATATCAGATTAAAAAAAAAAAAAAAAAAAAAAAAAAAAAAAAAAAAAAAAAAAAAAAAAAAAAAAAAAAAATATAAATATATATATATATATATATATATATATATATATATATATATATATATATATATATACATATAACAGATATCTATATACGTAGCACTTGTATTATCATCAATTCTCTTTTAATTCTCTCCTCATTAATTCTCTCAAAATATCCCTTTATCCCTTCTCTCTTCTACCTCCCATTCACTACAGGCTCTGAACGAGTTGGTGCCAGCTCTGGAGTCTGCCAACATCTCCCTACAAGCCACAGTTACGTTGTCTTCGGAGGACCTGACTGAACACTTGTACACTCTGAAGGTAAGCTGTCATTTCCAGTCATGTCTGTTCAACTCAGGTTTATGAATGAAATAGTGATTGTTTATGTTTAGTTTATATATCATTCCGTTTATTCGTGTCTGTGTTTTTTTCTTTTTTTATGACACTATGCTTAGTTGATATTTTTTGTGTTTTGCTTAATTTTTTTTTTTTTTTTTTTTTTTTTTTTTTAGCATTTATTTCATCTTACTAGTTACTTAAATGATTTAATTTAATTCTATCCGTTTTTTCAAATAATATTTTTTCTTGACATTTTTTAAATTGCTATCATTATTTACTTTGTGAAGTTTTTATCAAATAACAATAAATATGAAAAGCTTGGAAATAGAAATCATCGTTTAACTATCATTATAATATTGATTATCATTATCATCACTATAGTTGATAGTGCTATAATCTTTGTTATCGTTACCATACCATTATTATTATCATGATGATAGTAACTATTATCGCTATCATTATTGTTACATTGTTATCATTATCATTGTTCTTGTTCTTGTTCTTCGTAATATTATCAGTATCCTTCTCATTATCATTATTATCAGTGTTATTATCCTTATCATTAGTATTGTTGTTATTATCTTTACTATTATTGTTATCGTTATTATCAATATTAATATCATGATCATTATCATAATCATAATCCTTATCATTATCATAATCATTATTATCATCATTATTATCATTATCAATAATGTTTGTATCATAATCATCACTATCACTATCAGTATCTTTGTTATCATCATCAATATCATTATCATTATCATCACTGTTACCATTATTGTTGATGTTATTAGTCAATACTGTCATTATCATCATCGTGTTGTTTATTGTCATATTTGATACCATTATTACCTTTATCATTACTATCATAATTATACTGCTATTATTGGTCTTTATATATGCGTTGTTATCGTTATTGCTGTCACTAATGTTGATGTTATTATCATAAAATTATTAATATGATCATAATCTTCAGGAGTGTTATCATAATCATTAATAATTCTGTAACTTTGGAGTGGGAGAAAATGCATCAGAGTAGAAAGCAGTAATTATCTCTCTCTCTTTCATTTTCTCTCTCTCTCACACTGCCATTCTCCCTCTCTCTCTCTCTCTCTCTTTCTGTTTTTCTCTCTCTATCTATCTATCTTTCATTTTTTCTCTCTCTCTCACTGTCATTCTCTCTCTCTCTCTCTCTCTCTCTCTCAACATAGCCATTCTGACAACCTCCACTTCTTTTAACTCTTCCATAACAATTATAATAACAAGAAAAATAAGGATGACATTAAACACTAACCATAATTTTTAAACATCATTTACCTCATCTTCTCTTCGGATTTCCCTTTCCTCTCCCAGGAAAAGGACTGTAGGATCTTTATCGCCAGTTTCTCGCCCGAACTAGCAAGGAAAGTCTTCTGTCAAGTAAGTTATACACACTATTTAAAGCTCAAAGTAAGTTATACACACTATTTAAAGCTTAAATTAGGTTATACACACTATTTAAAGCTCAAAGTAAGTTATACACACTGTTTAAAGCTTAAATTAGGTTATACACACTATTTAAAGCTCAAAGTAAGTTAAACACTCTATTAAAAGCTCAAAGTAAGTTATACACACTATTAAAAGCTCAAAGTAAGTTATACACACTATTAAAAGCTCAAAGTAAGTTATACACACTATCAAAAGCTCAAAGTAAGTTATACACACTATCAAAAGCTCAAAGTAAGTTATACACACTATTTAAAGCTCAAGGTAAGTTATACACACTATTTAAAGCTCAAAGTAAGTTATACACACTATCAAAAGCTCAAAGTAAGTTATACACACTATCAAAAGCTCAAAGTAAGTTATACACACTATTAAA
>NW_028234412.1:30730730-30733230 GCF_977035675.1 Penaeus japonicus
TTGCTGGCGGGGGGGACACCCCTCCCGGTTGCGAGCGGCGCGCCCGTGGCGTGGGGGGGTGGCGGGCGCGGGCGCGGGGGGGGGGGGGGGCGGGGGGGCGGCGGGGCTGGGGGGCCGGATGCGCGGGGGGGGGGGGGAGGGCATTAATTCGGACCCACCTGACTTGAAACCGTATGTAGTGGTTGTGAATATTTTAATCTTTCTCTACTCGCTTGTATTTGGTGGAATCAGACTTAATTTTGCTTAGGTTCATTACCGATTTATTGGTCTAACTTGTTTCTAAATTGCTAGTGATTTTAGCTATGTAATTTGATTAGTTATCATGCTGTATTTATAATTTCCGGGTGAATTATGTTTGGTCAATTTGAGTAGCATTCATGTTAAAAGTTATCTCAGGTGTCAGTGGTCAATCAGTCATGTTATTTGACATATGGATCAGTCACCTCTATTGCCAGCCCGTTGTTTTCCTGATTCTTGCAACACGCATTGCAATTTCTAAGGTAGTGTCTTTCGTGAATTGGCAGGTAAATTAGGGATTTGTATACTGGTGGTGTTGATGAGTTAGCAAGCTTGTAGCATTTCATGTATGAATTGTGTGAATGATTAATGCTGTATTGAGATAAAGGTGTTGCGGGATATGTCTGGTAGCTGATTTGTTCTTGACATTTTCTTGTGTATGGTTTACTTTATGTCGTGTAGGTGTATTAAGAGGTATTTGTTTTCGAACCGGGCTGGCCACGTGGTCGGGCCGGTTGAATCGTCCCCCACACCCTACCAAATTATTTTGACGGCCCCCCCGTCTCCCTGTTCCCCATGGCACAGGATTTTTGTTTGTTTGGGGTTATTTACGACTTCGGATTTTATAATACTTTTGTGGAAATCAAGTTGCGTTTTATTATATTTAATTTGCCAGTATCTTATGTAATGTATGTGGTTAATGTCTTATTGAGAGGATTTCACGTGTATTAGTTTTGCATTAGTTTCTTATTTTTCTTGTGAAAGTATTTGATTATATTTGGCATTGGGAAAATTGCTTGATTTAATTGTATTATTGTATTCATACTGTTTTATTTCTTTCTGGATGTATTTTGTATAAGGAAGATGTTTTTTTTGTGTGTATATGTTTACATGATTGAAAACACATCCACAAACATTTCCACGCGCTAAAAAAGATAACACCACTTCTGTGTATGCCTTAACCTACATATTAAACCAGTTAACATATTCCTCCAATGATGTGGCCGCTATTTACCGCTAAACCGACCATAATGGCGTTGATGAGAAAAAACGGAAAAGTCTTTAAGAAAATCGATTGCTCGCCGCCTTCTTTTTCGCCAGATGATTTCAGCCTTATGATTAAGCCTAGGTTTAGTTGAAGTCGAGCTGGGTCCGGAAGCTGTGAGAAAGAGAGAGAGAGAGGGAGACGAGAGAGAGAGAGGGAGGGAAGAGGGAAGGGGAGAGGGATAGAGAGAGGGAGGGAGGGAGGGAGAGGGATAGAGAGGAGAGAGAGGGGAGAGTGAGAGGGAGAAAGAGGGAGGAGGAGGGAGAGAGAGAGAGAGAGAAAAAAAAAGAGAGAGAGAGAGAGAGAAAGAGAGAGAGAGGAGGAGGAGAGGGAGAGAGGGGGAGAGGGAGAGGAGAGAGAGAGA
This sequence comes from Penaeus japonicus, assembly GCF_977035675.1. Classification (NCBI taxonomy): domain Eukaryota; kingdom Metazoa; phylum Arthropoda; class Malacostraca; order Decapoda; family Penaeidae; genus Penaeus; species Penaeus japonicus. Next base: position 30,732,377 of record NW_028234412.1, read on the forward strand.
GAGAGAGGAGAGAGGAGAGAGAGAGGGAGGGAGGGAGGGAGAGGGATAGAATGAGAGAGAGGGAGGGGATGGGAGAGAGAGAGAAAGGACAGAGAGAGTGGAGGAGGGAGGAGAGAGAGCGAAGGGAGGAGAGGAGGGACGAGTGAGAGGGATAAAGGTGGAAGGTAAGAGGAAGGCAGAAAATCTCGATGACGACATAGCGTAAAAATAGAACTACGGAATTAAGGTTAGGGCGGAGATGTTTCTTGCTAGAAAGAGTGGCGAAGGGCGCATTAGGCAAACCGACTCTTGCATTTAAAGATGGCAAATGGAGTGGGAGACCGAGGGTCGCGGATCGATCCCGAAAATAAATGTCGCTTTGTGCTGTATGAGTTTCGGGTAATGGCGTCTTGATTGTTGTTATTAATCTCAGCGGACGAGGCAGAGTGAAAGTGACAGTGAAAGGGATAAGCAACTGTGTAGTTACAATAATTTTTTAGATAAAATACTTGGTAACCTTGAATCGAAGGATGAATTTTAAAACAGTATTATACGCCAATTTAAGTAACCTTGTATGATACTAAAATGAAGATGAATTCAAGTTATTCATATGCTATCCTATTCATCAATTTTCCTTTACCTATTTATATATTCCTTTTCTTCGTTCCTTCTACTAATAATAGCTAGGTTTGTGTGTGTGTGTGTGTGTGTATTATATATTATATATATATATATAATTATATAGGATATATATATATATATATATATATATTCTATATATAATATATTTATTATTTATATTATATATATGTATTAATAATATATACATTTTTAAACATCATTTACATAATATACATAATATACGAAATTTATAC
>NW_028234412.1:30755730-30758230 GCF_977035675.1 Penaeus japonicus
ATTAAATAAGAAAAGAAGGTGAAAAAAGATAAATAGCGCGAAGATACAGACGGGCTCGCCTCAGTGCATATAAGCCCGGCGGCGCATCCCCTCCGCAAACCTAGCTAATCCTTATCCTTATCCTACTCATGTCAAATGGCGAAATTTGATAACAGTCAAGTGATGGCTCTAAACCTTTATTATTTTGTTATATCGTAATAATCGGCGTTCAAACAAATGGCTGTTTATTTATTTTACATGTTAATATTATTTTGTTTCACTGTACTAAAAAAATAATGTGATCTACCTATATTTTTTTCAATGAAAACTTTCAAAATACCTGACATTTTTTCCCAAATATATAATATGAATAGGTCTATTGTTACATTAGTCAACAGCGCTGCCAGACGTGTGACGATCCGTGATATCTGTCATATTTGAAGAGTAAAATATCGCCACTACATTGCATATATTTTGATGGGTAGTCCTTTTGTCATTTTCGGCGTCTATGCCTTTTAGAAGTGGATTCATTAGACATTTTTCAAAATCCGAGCCGAAGGTAATCTAAGCTGTTCTCTGACTCAATTTAATTAACGCACTCGGGGCTCAAAACGCATATGTAGTTGTTTTTTAATATGCATCTTATTAACGATACACAAATATCAATCTTACTATCATCACTGAATGTAATATAACTTATATGTTAGTATATGCATGGAGATTAACAGTAGGTCATCGATGGATTTAGTGGATCCCTGACCTCATTATATCCACACGGAAGTGACATCAAATTACGAAATATTTAATTTAGTCTAGCCACCAAAAACGTATGCCATAGTATTACCTGATACCCAAGGGCAGAGGGTTCGTACTTTCTTCCTTCCACAGAAAACACAAACTAACGTAACTCGCGACCCTCAGTCTAAGCTGCGCGTTATGTTGAATGGCGAAATTTGATAACGGGTGTGATTCGCAAATAGTTGTCTATTAATCCTGATGTCTTCGATTTATTTTCTCTCTTATATCACTGGTGATTTGGGTGATGGCTTTATTTTTTTTTTTTATTATGATGCTATATCATAATATTAGATGTCTCGATGCCATCGGGGACGGATAGTTATTGTTACATATTAACATTTATATTATTTTGTTTTGCTTTTTCATTGTACCAAAAATTATGTCATCTATCTCTCTTTTTCATTGAAAACTTTCTTATAAAAAATACCAGGCAAGTTTTCCCAAATTAATAAGCCTATTATCAAAGATCGCTGCCAGATGTATGGCGATTCGGGAATCACGCCTACGTTATTTGTGTTTCAAAATGACGTTTTACTTGATCACATAAAGTACATAATCTTATCGGTGTAATGATAAGACTAGATCTGTTATGGTCTTAATATTTTTTTAATATTCTTCCTTTCACAAGCCTATTGTACTGGTTATCAAACAACGCTGCCAGATGTATGGCGATTCGTGAATCACGCCTACGTTATTTGTTTTCATTATTTTCAAAATGACGTTTTACTTGATCACATAATGTACACAATCCTATCGATGTAATGAAAAATAACTGTACAGTATGTCACTCCCTACATATCGGTATATTTTACAACATATTAACAGCAAACATCAGCAAATGGGATAAATTTCGACTTATCTCTACTTTTGCGGCGCCATTGTCCTTTTTCTTTTTCCACATTTTCATCTAGGAATATCACGTAAGAAACGTAGATATAAATAATTTGTAATGATTTGAAAGATATTTACAGATGTATTCTTTCCTTTGTTGTTTCTATGGGCTCCTCGTGTTTCTTCATCAATGATTGTTTTTTTTCTCGTAAAACGCTTACTCATCGTGACATTTCCGAAAGTGCATGCTCACCATGACTCAGCAAAAATAATCAATTCAATTTAAAATAGTAAACTCACCATATCTTATATTCGACATTTCGCAATGCGTTCATTTGTATTTACAATGTAATTTATGAAAGGCTCGCACTGAGGCTATCCTTACATACACATGTATGTGTGTGTGTGTACATACATAGATACATATATATATATATATATATATATATATATATATATATATATATATATATATATATATATAGAGAGAGAGAGAGAGAGAGAGAGAGAGAGAGAGAGAGAGAGAGAGAGAGAGAGAGAGAGAGAGATAGAGATAGAGAGAGATAGAGAGAGAGAGAGAGATAGATAGATAGATAGATAGATAGAGAGAGAGAGAGAGAGAGAGAGAGAGAGAGAGAGAGAGAGAGAGAGAGAGAGAGAGAGAGAGGGAGAGAGAGAGAGAGAGAGAGAGAGAGAGAGAGAGAGAGAGAGAGAGGGAGAGAGAGAGGACTATGCAAAACGAGAAGTTTTAGTTAGTGCTCGAGAGAAAATGTGCACCACGCCATGTCCTTGTGCCGATCACTGTTCTCCCTTCTCGTATCAAAACCGAAGGTCAACGTATTGATTGGTATTATGTGACAAAATATACGTATTGCATTTCTCTTGCTATTCC
>NW_028234412.1:30765730-30773230 GCF_977035675.1 Penaeus japonicus
AGAGATATATAGTGAGAGAGAGATAGACCTGTAAGGCAAGAAATTCGTAATTGATCACTTATTCACATCTCTCATCTCACCTAGACAGTTCCTGGGTCCCATCCCAAAGGGAATGTGAGTGAAGTTGGTGATGTTGGCCTTGTTCTCCGGAAGGAAGCGCTCCGGACGGAACTCCTCGGGCTCCGGCCAGTACTTCGGGTCGCGGTGGATGGTGAAGATCGGGCATGTCACTATTGTGCCAGGTTCAATGGTCAAGTCCATGCCAGGAACCCTGCAAATATTTATTGGTAAGCATCATAAACACTTTATCTTTTACATGAATTTACACGTCTCTTCACGTCATTATAAACTTTCCTCTAGAAGTCAATCTTGTTCACATTTAGAATTACAAATGAATGTGTGCATAAACATATAAATGCATATACACATACATGCTTACACATACACACACATAATATAATGTATATATATATATATATATATATATGTATGTATGTATATATGTATGTGTGTAGATATATACATGCATATGTGTGGTATAACTCGTAAAACACACAGCCGTATTCTAAGTCCATGAGCGCGCTGTGTACATGACATGAACTTGCCGCGATTCTTATTCTAGAAGCGCGGGTTCGTGGCAAAAGCGTGGCAAAGTCGTGGCAAAAGCGTGGAAAGTATTGGAACAATCGTGGAAACTCCGTGACAAGGGGGTAGGCTTATCACGATAGTTACACGGATGAAAAGAAATATATATTTTTACTGTATTTTTTCTTACCAATACTTCATATGAGAATACTACGTTTGGAAAGTAATATCTATATTGGATATATTAGGCATCATTGTCCTAGACTTGGATTACAAACCCTTTTAGAAAAACATGGATTCTCTGCTGATTTTGAGTTTGTTTACCTTTTGGCGGACTTTTCGAAGGAGAGTGAAGTTAAGTGAATGGTAAAAGTAGTCAGGAACGTAAAGTTAAAGTATATAATTATATGAAATATGTATACATTAAATCTATATGTATGATATATTAAAGATACGCATATATGTACAGTATATACAGAGACAAAATAAGGAAGATCTATTCATAAACACACGATCCCTCTTATCCCGTTTGTTTTGATCGAATTACCAACGGCGCGTTCGTGAAATGGTTGTCAATTCTTTAACTAGGAACAAATACACGACTGATTCATACCAAAATTGTACTATCTTTTGTTAGTGCTACTTATGATTATAATTTCTCTGATGAATTTGTCGTTTGGACAGTGCCATTCATCTGAAACATGTTAACTTTGGAACAGTTGGTAAACCTGAAGCAGCTGACGCAAACGTGCCACGTTTTTGCGTCCTAGATTACCGCATTCGTGACATGAACACGACATGGACACAACATGAACATGACTTGGCCACGACACGTAGAAAACGTCCAAGAATACGGCTGACAGTGTCACACAGATATATACCACATGGAGGATACTCTGACCATTTGTTTACACCCCATTTCACGCCTCATTGGCCGTTATCAGGCGAACTTGAGACGGTTAAAAGGTTTTTCCCCGGGCGATGGGACGTCTTCGCAAATCTCTCTGAACTGAACTGAACCCTGGCTCAGCGAACTAGTGAACAATGAAGTGTTGTGATTGTGGTAGGCGTGTCCTACAACTGAAGAAATAACCTCATTGGCCTATTACTGTGTTGAAGGGGCGTGTGTAGTGTGAAAAAGGACCAATGAAGAGAAAATAAGGAGATGAATAACACAGAATAACCAATGAACGAAAAGTACCGAGAAGAGCTGAAAGCCAGGAATGCGAAATTTAGTCAATTGGTGAGCAGATCTGACTTTAGGTACTTTTAAACCTGTAACTCGGTGAGTCGCTCGAATAATTCTTAGACAGATCTCCCAAACATATAGTAAACACAATTTAGAACCAAAAGCTTGTCCAGTAAAGAGTAAGTAAATAAATATTAATGTGAAGGCAGTCTTTCCCTGTTCCTTTTATAATCCATCTATAAAGCATAAGAGACCTGACACTCTATAAAAGTCAGTGGTGGCAGATTACCGTTTAATTGTGGAGTATTTAATCTTAACTGATTTAAGTAAAAATTCATGTAATAATATGAGTGAACATCAATGGTAACGCAGAAAGACCACATATGTATGTATAAATATATATATATATATACATATACATATATACATATATATATATACATATATATATATATATATATACATATATACATATATATATACATATATATATATATATATATATATATGTGTGTGTGTGTGTAGGTGTGTGTGTGTGTGTGTGTGTGTGTGTGTGTGTGTGTGTGTGTGCATTTACGTAAATCTATACACACATATTTATATATTATATATATATATATATATATATATATGTGTGTATATATATGTATATATATACATATACATATACACACACACACACACACACACACACATATATATATATATATATATATATATATATATATATACATATATATATATATATATATATATATTCATATATCCTTATTCATTAATATTATACAAGCAACGGCTGGTTCTCCACAGAATGTTGTCTCCTGTTATAACGAAGGGTGGGGCTTGTTGTCACGGGTAACTTTCACCTATAGTTATATTTTTACTAATCTTTAAACAAATCGTAAGGAATCTTATATTACAATTAAATTCTTTCATAATCTGATGTAAAAAAAAATGGAAGTTCTAGTAAGCAATGAAGAATGTACTGATACCAGTGAAAGAGAGTCAGACTTAAGTAATTTTCATGTTTTTGATTATGAAAATCATGATGGAAAGAGCATTCCTGAAGAGAAACAGATACTGCGCTCCCCAACAATTGAGCAATTAGATGCAGAGGACCATAGTTTGCTCATGTTCCCTGGACAGAGAAGTGTCCGGTATTACGTTGGAGTTTTCCAGGTGAATCCAGATGATCAAGTTGAGACTACCTTTTTGCGAAGCAAACTGTCAGTTGACGGAAAGGGAGTTTTAGTTTTGCGGATAAAGAGGGCAGCTGTTCCCACAGCTGAGCCTTTTAGGTAAACAGATAAGTGAGGTTTATAAGAAGTTTTAGAGCCTTGTAACAATAATAAAACACTAAAGGGTACTGAGGAAAGCACTAACAACTGGGAAAAATGAAGGAAAAGAATAGAAATAAGGAAATGAAGATTAAATACATTAAAAGTATCATGAAAATGTTTACAAAATGAACTATAAGACTGTTCAAAACTTAAAAATACCCTGAGCAAAACATCTAGAATAATTCCAGGGACGAAGATGTAACAGGTTTTACAGCACAAACAATCACCGTCAGAGAATGGTTTCGGTTTAGATGGTAAAAAGTTAGCTGAATTGAATGCCGTATCAAGTAACTTCAGGTGACAAGTCATGAACAAGTGCAAGGAAACGAAACTACCAAGCCCCTTACGAAAACCAAAGTGCAAAACCTTTGGAATGAGAGTGATGTTTGGTTTTCTCCAAGAAAGAGGGAAACTGGCCGACTTTAAGCGTCGCCTAACCCCACCGGCTAATCTAGGAGCCAGGTGGTCAGCGATTTTCTTCAAGAATAACATCGGAAAAGAACCATAAAAGCTATCATACTAATCCAAGGTTTGTATATATATATATATATATATATATATATATATATATATATTTTTTTTTTTTTTTTTTTTTTTTTTTTTTTTTTTTTCTTCTTTTTTTCTTTTTTATGATCTATTCTTTTAGAAATCTATAGAAATTGTTTAACTACCTAACACACACACATATATATAATATAATAGGTATATATATATACATATAAAGAAGTAGAACTAATTCAGAATTTGAACATATTTATGTGTAAAAAGTCAATCTAAAAGCCTTACTTGTATTCCTTTACACACTGGCGCTCCAAGAAGAGACCAGGCGGGTACAAACGAAGCGTTTCTATGAAATATACAAATGAAAGAAGTAATGATACTAATGGTAATAAATGTGATCTCAAAATTTGACACTTTATAAATAATATCCAAAATCACGAGTCAAGTGTTCATCGGACTTACCCATGATACAAGCATCGAGAAATTTGGCTTCCATGATTCCCAGATATGTTATGTCGCCATGTTGAAATTTGGCTTCCATGATTCCCAGATATGTTATGTCGCCATGTTGATCGATCAATTCATTCATCTCCTGTCGAAGGCGTTGCTGGATCTCAGGGTGCTTCGCCAGCAGGAAGGACGCAAAGGCCAGCGTAGAGGCCGTGGTATCGTAACCAGCGACCAGGAAGAGGACACTTTGAGAAATGATGGTAAGATCGTCCAGCGCTGAAAGAAGTCAAACTTTCTAGTTTTAACATTGTCTCCTCCTATGGTGTAAATGTACATTGGACACGAAAGTGTGCAATGCACAACCGGAATAATCTCAATAGTTTTCTACCAGTGAAACCAGTTTAGCTGTAAGGTATTACTCACCTTGTTTAGACTTGGGTGATCGAGTGCCATTCTGCATTGCTTCAGCATCGCCGTTGGGAATTTCAGCTTCTAGTAAGAGATCCAAAAAGTCTCCTCTTTTTTCTCCTTTTCGTCTGCTATTTAAAGTCTCACGGGTAACTTCCTCAAAGAAATCAATTGCTGGGTCTATCAATCTTACATTAAAGGCCTTGGCAATTTTCGGAAATGTAAGCACAAGCATCATTCTCCACACCGTACTTGGATTAACTTTGAAAAATGACTCAACCTTTTCGGCAAATATTGGCGTTTCATCCACTAGTGAATTGCACTCAATTCCAAAGGCACAGGAAGCTATCGTGTCCATTGTGTAGCGGCCAAAATTATACTTCATGTCGACTGAAGGCTTCGTGCGGGCTTCCTTGAGGCAGAAGGAGACGAGATCGTCAGCCTTTTTGCACACGAGCGAGAACATTCCCTTCATTTTGCCCGAAGTGAAAGTGGGAGACATAACGGATCTCAGCTTCTTCCACTCTTCACCTGTCTTCACAGTCAGCATGTTGGCCATTACCTTGTCTTTCGAGCTCGACGTTTTAAAAGGCCTTCTATCCATAAAGTAGTCAAAATCCTTCACATAAATGAGCCTCAGGAGTTCAGGATCCCCCACTAATAAAAGTGGTTGGTAGAATGAGTACATCCCACAGAGCTTTGATCCCCCATAATTATAATAGGCCTGTAAAGAGAGGAAGAATGTTATAGGAAATAAAAGTTAATATGCGTGCAAAATTTGTGTTGGTATTTATCATATGGCTTTTGATTCTCTGTATCGCAATAGTTCACAAAAAAAAACATACCTCATTTTCAAAGTTAAATCTACTTGACGGAAGCATCATTTTATGCAGATGGCCGATGATGGGGAGCATGGGCGGAATGGGCACGCCCTTTGATGTCCAGTATCTGTGCCTCCATCTTGAATACGCCCAGAACAGCACTACCGCCACACCCAAAAGCAGCTCTGTTACTCCGACCATCCTGGTGGGAACATTTCATATTTAGCGGTAGGAAGTCAATGGATTATGTGGATGTTATTGCTCCGTTGGTATTACCCAGGTGAAAGAACAATCGGCCATGCTGTTTCGTGGAAATAAAGGGTGGCCTTGAATACATTATATTTTGTTATCGAGCCTTATATTCCCCTTACTTTCTGATACACACATATATATATCCACTTGGCCGTAGCGGTGATGATGAATCAATATCCTAAACAGAAGGCAAATTTATTCCGACCATTAACTATTTACATCTAACCATGGTCTATAAGTTACCCACAGGATTTCAATCTACAGTTGTGTCAGGTTTTAGGTAAAGGTCATGCCTGGAGCAAATATTTAACCTAACGAGAAATTATTGGTACACGATGTTTATCTTAACTTGATTCTGTTTATTATATAATACGATGACGAATACGGATAGAAAAGTACAGATTAAAAGATTCTCGAAGGAAGGAAGAAAGAAGAAAGATGTAGGATATTAGCTACGGAATGATATAACAATATACAATAAAGAGAGAAAGTGGAGAATCGGGATTCTCGAAAAGAGAAGAAGAGGGAAGATAATAGATGGCAACTAGCTACCTAAAGTGAAGTATAAGTGGAAGATTAATACTTCACTTTAGGTATAACATTGATGACTTTTGTGGTTCATATAAAATAGAACTGATGACTACAAGGTGAATTAGGTTATCAGCAAAGTAAGTAAATAGCATATAAGGCGGAGATAGGGAACGGCCAAGATGTGAATGCCATGTCTGGTTAATGTTTCCTAAAGATATTAAGAAAGGAAGAGAAAGAGAAAGACCAGAAATCTACTGCGCCGATAAATTTTACATCCGCTGTGCTATTCAAGATGATGATGTATGTGTGAGTGTGGGTGTACGCGTGTGCGTGTTTATTATATAAAAAAGAAAAAAAATATATATATACATATATATGTGTGTGTGTGTGTGTGTATGTATATATAAATATATATATATATATATATATATATATATATATATATATATATATATATGCATATATATGTAGAACAAACACGCACACACATTTATGTATATATACATATAAACGTATTCATCACTCTGTCTGCCTCTATATCTGTATATGTATGTATGTATATATATATATATATATATATATATATATATATATATATATATATATATATATATATATGTTGCACACATATATAGAGGCAGACAGAGAGATGAATACGTGTATATGTATATATACATAAACAAACACACACACACACACATATATATATAGAGAGAGAGAGAGAGACATATATATACGTCTATATGAATAAATTCACACACACACACACATCTATATATATATATATATATATATATATATATATATATATATATATATATATATATATATATATATATATACGTACACATACAGAAAGAGAGAAATTGAATTGCAAATATCTCTCTTAGCAATTCTTCAACGTGGGAATTTATAACAGAACCTTAAAGGTAGCGTTTGTTGCACCTGAAGACTTGGGCGTTAACCTAACATAAGTGTGTTAAGTTGTGACGAACCCCTTACGTGCGGGACCAAAAACGTACAAGTCATTTGTCATATACAATATTAATGTACAGTTCCAGTATAATGAAGGCGAAATCATAATGACGCAAGTTTACTATAAAATACCAGGACACAGTATTTATATTTGCTTAACACTTGTGTTTATAACATAAAAGATGTACAAATACCTACACTAAATGCGTGACTTTGACTTCGACAAGTTTATCGAGACAAGTGATTACGTTCATGTATGTAACATACTATCTGCATAAATGCATTTGCGTATAATCAAATATCATAATAAGAAATATTGAATTTAGCTTAAACTTCTAGTTATAGATATGCATTACCTGTAAACTCCGAGGCCCACAAGTCTTGCTCTTCCCTTCAACAGAAAACACACACTAACGTTCGAGTAAGGTTAAGGCGTGCGTGCGCTCGA
>NW_028234412.1:30785730-30793230 GCF_977035675.1 Penaeus japonicus
GGAGGAAATAATTTACCAGAAAGTCAAGAAATATATTTGTATTCAACAGGACGATGTATCATAAATTATAATCATCCACATGTCAATAAAATCCTACTCGGGCTATCATAGTCTCGGCAGAAGGGAAGTCATAATCGGATATACACAGTTGTCAACTACATTTTTTTCATTACCTGGCCATTTCTAAACATCCATACAGCTTGTTCGGGGATTCCAGCTATCTCTGAGTTTCTGTAAATCTGAAGCATGGGACACTGTAAGATATAGTGTACTAAGGTGTGTGACCTTGGTGACCTACACACCCTGCATTCCTTTTCCTGTTCACTTGTCGGGACACCTAACTCCCAATGGTATTTACACCCTAACCTAATTCTCATATGCTCCACTTGCTTTCGCCCCTCCCATAAGTGAAGTCTGTGTTCATCGCTAGATGCATATAGTGTTGCAAGGTTTCGCTCGTCTTAATCGACTCGCCTTTCTTGATCTCATCATAGTCTAACTGCATCCTCTTGTTATTGCTCTTTGCCTGCTCAAGAGTCCGAGCACTTTGAATGTCCGCCTCACATTCTTTGACTGCCTCCTTCGCTGCCTCATCCACAGCCTCATTAAGGGTGAGACCGACATGCGATGCGATTCAGACGAATGTAATCACACGTCCCTGGCCTCGCAGCCTATGAGCGATCAATCGGCACTCGTTAACAATGTGCTCAAACACAGGGTCCTTGCTGTTAACCCACTCACGACGGGGGCATTCCAGCGCTCTCCTGCTATTCATAAAAAAAGAATCCATCTTTATTAATTATTTCAATCTTTTTAAGTGCCGTCAATATTACCCATAACTCAGCCTGTGTCCATGATATATGATTACTTAATCTTATCCCACTGCTTGTGGTGACCACGCCACTTGCAGTGAACTGGCTGATGAAAACCGCACATCCTGCTCTGCCATCCTTCAAAATTGACCCGTCGCAGTAGACATGAACAATAGCAAAGCGTGTTAGACTCTTTATTTTATGACCATATCTTGATTTAAGTTGACCTGGTTCATACAGCCTCTTAATAACACAGAGGGGATCGACATTTACATTAATCGCCTGGTCCTCCCATGGTGGCACTTTGAGGATGTCTGGAGCGAACGACAAAAGTCCTACAAGCCATAAAATTCTATATCCTTCATATATCCTCGCTTGCCTTGTCTATAAAAAGTCCTGGTGTTATTAAGACCTCTGACCATACCTCTCACTATTTTCTTTCCGGTGTTCAGAGCGAGCGAGCGAGAGAGAGAGAGAGAGAGAGGACGATGCAAAAAGAGAAGTTTAAGTTAGTGCTTGAGAGAGCACGCTTACCCCCATATCTTTGTGCAGATCACTGTTCTCCTTTCTCGTATCAAAACCGAGGGTCAACGTATTGATTGGTATTATGTGACAAAATATACGTATTGCATTTCTCTTGCTATTCCTATCTTACCTCGGTGTTAAATGTTAACAGCTATCCCTCTGCTACCAAGTTGAACAAAGCGACCGAGCGCACTAGGGTTTTACTGTCGTTCCTTTAAGATACCTGCATTAAATATAATATAAGCAGATTTTGATTTCCACTAAATCATCATAAAATACCCGAGTAGTAAATAACACAAAAAACGGCACCTCCCACCACTGGAGGCTCATGCACTTGTACTGCGAAAGAGCTTAGGCTCATGCACTTGTACTTCAAAAGAGCTTAGGGTCATGCACTAGTACTATGAAAGAACTTAGGTTCATGCACTTGTACTGCAAAAGAGCTTAGGTTCATGCACTTGTACTTCGAAAGAGCTTAGGTTCATGCACTTGTACTGCAAAAGAGCTTAGGTTCATGCACTTGTACTTCGAAAGAGCTTAGGTTCATGCACTTGTACTGCGAAAGAGCTTAGGTTCATGCACTTGTACTTCAAAAGAGCTTAGGTTCATGCACTTGTACTGCGAAAGAGCTTAGGTTCATGCACTTGTACTGCGAAAGAGCTTAGGCTCATGCACTTGTACTGCGAAAGAGCTTAGATTCATGCACTTGTACTGCGAAAGAGCTTAGGTTCATGCACTTGTACTGCGAAAGAGCTTAGGTTCATGCACTTGTACTGCGAAAGAGCTTAGGTTCATGCACTTGTACTGCGAAAGAGCTTAGGTTCATGCACTTGTACTGCGAAAGAGCTTAGGCTCATGCACTTGTACTGCGAAAGAGCTTAGGTTCATGCACTTGTACTTCGAAAGAGCTTAGGTTCATGCACTTGTACTGCGAAAGAGCTTAGGTTCATGCACTTGTACTGCGAAAGAGCTTAGGTTCATGCACTTGTACTGCGAAAGAGCTTAGGTTCATGCACTTGTACTGCGAAAGAGCTTAGGTTCATGCACTTGTACTGCGAAAGAGCTTAGGTTCATGCACTTGTACTTCAAAAGAGCTTAGGCTCATGCACTTGTACTGTGAAAGAGCTTAGGTTCATGCACTTGTACTGTGAAAGAACTTAGGCTCATGGGATGTGATGCAAAGGGGCAAAAGGCTCATGTGATGTGAAGTAAATGAGAAAAAAGGCTCCTGTTATGCGAAGTAAGAGAGCAAAGGGCTCATGCAATTTGATGTAAAGGAGCAAATGGCTCATCTAATGTGAAATAAAAGACCAAAAGGGATCATATGATGTGATGTAAAAGAGCAAAGGGCTTATGTGATGTGAAGTAAAGAAGCAAAGGGTTCATGTGATGTGATGTAAATGAGCAAAAGACTCATGTGAGGTGATGCAAAGGACCAAAAGGCTCATGTGTAATCTCTCAACCCAGTTGGCCACAGCACAAGAAATGGAACCTGACGACAAAAGTGTTATCAACCGGACCACACCCTTTGTTGATGCCGAAGTAGTTAAGCAACAGGAAAGTGTTCTTTTTCTTTCAGCAGCTCCCATTTAGGGGTCGCCACAGTGGATCATCTTTCTCCAACACGCTCGGTCTTCTGCGCATTCCTCAGTCACACCTACTGCTTCCATGTCTTCCTTTTTAGCATTCATGTACCTTCTCTTTGGTCTCCCTCTTTTTCTCCTTCCGGGTACCTCCATATCCAGTATCCTCCTCCCCACATAATCCTCATCCCTCCTCCTCACATGCCAAAACCACCTGTGCCTTTTCCCCAAATTGCCGCACATATGTTGTCCCTGCTAAAATATTTATTTTGGATTTTATCTACCCTCGTCATTCCTAGGGAAAATATCAACATTATTAATTCACTTACTTCCATCTCGGCTTCCTGCCTCTTTGTCATTGGAATGGTTTCTATTCCATACAGCATAGCAGGACAAACTACTGTTTTATAAATTTTCCCTTTAGTTCTGGCAGACACCTTCCTATCACATATCACTGCCGCAGTCTTCCTCCATCCATTCCAACCCACTTGCACTCTTTTATTTATTTCCCTACTGCAGTGTCCATTACTTTGCACTGTTGACCCCAAGTACCTGAATTCCTCTACCTTTGCCACCTGCCCCCTTGTAGCCTTATTGACTCCTCGCCACCTCCATTTAGACACATGTACCCAGTCTTGGTCCTGCTCACTTTCAATCCCCTCCTCTCTAGTGCATACCTCCATTTTTCTAGCTCTGTCTCCACTTCCACTCGGCTTTCGGAACATTTTACTGCATCATCAGCAAACAACGTAATTTGTGGGGCTTCCCGCCTTACCCCATCAGTCAGTCTGTCTATGATAATCGCAAATAGGAAAGGGCTCAGAGCCGATCCCTGGTGAAGTCCCACCCCCACCCCAAAACCTTTAGTCATTCCAGCTGTGCACCTTACTGTGGTTATGCTATCTTTATACATGTCCTTCACCACCCTCACATACCTTTCTGGTACTCCCAAGCTCCTCATGCAATACCATAGCTCTTCTCTCGGAACCCGATCGTAAGCCTTTTCTAAATCAATAAACACACAATGCAGATCAATCTGTCCTTCCCTGTACATTTCCATCAACATCCTAAGGGCAAAAATTGCATCTGTTGTGCTTCTCCCTGGCATGAATCCAAAACAAACTGTTCTTCACTGATCCTCACAACTCTCCACAGTCTCGTTTCTACAACTCTTTCCCATATCTTCATTGTATGACACAATAGTTTTAGGCACTAACACATTTTTTCTCCACTCATCTGGCGTCCTCCCTTCTTCTAAGATCTCATTGAACAGTCTTATTAACCAACCCACTGCCATCTCCCCTAAGCTCTTCCATGCTTCCACTGGTATCTTATCCGGGCCTACTGCTTTGCCCCCCTTCATCTTCCCCAAGGCTTTCCTCTCCTCTTCTTTGCTGATCCTTGGTACTTCTTGAGTTAGCTTCTCCACCTCTTCTAACCTTCTTTTCCTTTCATTTTCAATGTTCATGAGGTCCTCCAACTATTCCTTCCATCTGCGTAATATATCTTCCCTCGTCAGTATATTTCGTCTGCATCCTCTATCATCTTAACATGCTGTACATCCCTCGAATCTCTCTCCCTCTGTCTGGCTAGTCTGTATAGGTCTTTCTCTCCTTCCCTTGTATTTAACTTATATAACTGTTCATATGTATTTTCCTTCGCTTTTGCCACCTCCCTCTTTGTTACCCTACACAACTCTTTGTATTCCTGATGACTTTCTTCATCCCCAAGTCTGTCCCAGTTCTGTTTTGCCAGTTTCTTTCTCTTTATACTATCTTGCACTTTCTCATTCTACCACCAGGTTTCCTTGTATTCTTTTCTTCTTCCTGATGTCAACCCAAGTACACATTTGGCTTTTTCAGCCAGTTTCTGAGATTTCCTCCCACTTGATCTCCTCCCTCCCTGCAAAGACTTGGCTCACTTCCTGTACAAATCCTATACTGTACTCCTCCTCCTTTAGTTTCCACCATTTGATCCGAGGTTCCACCCTCATTTTCCTGGTTGCTTTCACTTTCAAATTTAACTTCCCAACTAACACTCTATTCTGTTTTGCTACACTCTCCCTGGGAACGACCTTACAATCACTCAATAATCATCTGCCCCTCTGCATTCCTCTCTCCCATGTCATATTTGCCTATCATCTCCTCATCCCCATTATTTCCTTCTCCAATTTGACCATTGAAGTCTGCTCCAATAATAACTCTCTCCTCTCTGGGGATGTTTTGCATCATTTCTTCCACTTCGCTCCAGAACTCCTCCTTTTCCTCCATCTTGCATCCCACCTGTGGGACATATGCACTGATCACATTTATTTGGATCCCTTCTACATCCATCTTCAGGTTCATTGCTTTATCTGATACCCTCTTCACTTCCAGTATGCTGTTGATATACTTTTCCTTAACTATTACCCCAATACCGTTTCTCCTTCCATCTATCCCATGATAGAACAACTTATAACCTACGCCAATCAGCCTCGCTTTACTGCCTCGCTATTTAGTTTCCTGCACACAGAGGACATCTATCTTCCTCCTCTTCATCATGTCGGCCAGTTCTCTCCCTTTACCAGTCATAGTGCCAACATTTAAGGACCCACGATCCGGTATGGTTGAGCAACAGGAAAGTTCTCTAAAGAAAACGTAACAAAGGTAACATCTAAACGGTTCCATGAGACATCCGGGGACAGTGAAACTGAGGTTGAAGAGTGACAGTGAAAAGGATACGACATTAGAAACCTAACATCTAAAATGAGAAGGAAGGATGGTAGAAAGACATTAAAGCAATATAGACACTCAGTGATGGAGGCTATGAAAGTGGTAGAACATAAGTTACCTGTGCTGGAAAGTGAAGGAACAGAGCAGTTTTGGTCTTCCATGACTCAGTATAGAGAGCGAACTAAAAGGCTATCATCCAGAACCAAACTAAACCTTTTGTATAACCACTGTGATCCGAAACTCTGCATAAAAAATTCGCATTGTCTGAAGATGTCTAGTAAGAAGGTTCTCATGAACGCACTCAAAATGAAGTTCGGTGATATGACACAATATATAGAAAAACAGACTGAGAAACTGTTAAATTGACTTAGACATGACTTAAAGGGCTCACAGAGTTGTATGACTTTGTAGAATCAATTGTATCTATCATCGGCTTCTTTGATTAGGCTACAAGAAATTGACATACCCTTCTACATAACACAAAAAGACAAAGGCCCATATTTCCCTCACAATTTATTGTTATGGACTCCTTCCCACAAGGCTTACTCCAAACCAAAGCAAGATTCACAGAAATTTCCTGCTGGCCAATTCTAAAAGACCTAGTTGAAGCACAAGAACGAACAACACATCTATCCATTGAACAACTAATCGGACTAGATGCTCCTGATGCCATGGTGCCCATGAAGGTCAGGAGAGGAAGAGATGGAGAACCGTTTGCTGTTAGAACAAAGCTGGAATGGACGGTACATGGACCCATACATCCTCAAGGGGCTTCGAGTTTAAGCTTTAGAAGCTATATCAACTAGACAGCAGACCATGCCCATGGATATGCAAATTGGGAAGGTTTCAAGCAATTCTGAGGAATTGAAACACAAACTGATGAAAAGGGGTGGTCAGTTGAAGGCCAATGTGTGATGGCTCACTGGAAAAGGGAAGGTTCTAGGGTTGGAGCCCACAATTGCCGATACCCCTTAGGGAACAGGATCCAAGACTACCAGATAACTGGATTATGGCCCGTCGACGATTAGAGCCATTGAAGAAAAGACTTATAAGGAATGTTGACTTGCATCAATGGTATGTCAGAGATGGAGGATCTCATGAAAAAGGGATTTGCTGAGCGAGTACATCGAATTGTTGGACCACTAAATAAAACCTGATACTTATCTTATCACCCAGTCTTCAAATCAGACAAACTTAGGATAGTCTTTGACAGAGCAGCTAGTTTCGAAGGAGTGAATTTAAATCAGAAAGTTATGCAAGGCCCAGACTTAATGAACAACTTACTGGGTAGCCCATTGCGATTCAGAGAAGAGAGTGTTGCATTGGCTGCAGATATAGAGGCAATGTTCCTCCTAATTCATGTCACACCAAGGGATCATGATGTGCTATGGTTTCTATGGTGGCCTGGAGGATACTTCACTGAGAAACCAGTGACCTATCAAATAACAATGCATCTCTTTGGAGGGACCTGGAGCCCTGTCTGTGCATTGTATTCACTACACAAAACCTTTGACGAGGATGAAGGCCAACATTCAGCAACTCCCCCCCCCCCCCAAAAAAAAAAAAAAAAATCTATGTAGATGATCTTCTCCTGTCAACTGATTCAGAGGAAGAGGCTACAAAATATACCATCAAGTCAAGGGACACACTGCAAACTGGTGGCTTCAGATTTACAAAATATATGTCAAATTCAGGGAAAGTCATGAGAGTTACTCCTGTGAATTGAAGAAGACCCCGAATAAAGGACATAAACCAGATGGTCGATAGCTTGCCAGTGGACAGGGCCCTGGGAGTCCTGTGGGATCTCGACGACGACGTGCTAAAGGTCAGAGTGTCAACACCCATGAAAACAACCACGCAAAGAAGCAT
>NW_028234412.1:30820730-30823230 GCF_977035675.1 Penaeus japonicus
TAAAAACAAAACTGCGCATATTTTTACTCCCGTCTAGAAGCAACGAACGTTTTTTCCGTTTTCCCAGTTTCTCCCTCAAGTTTAGGATCTCCCTTCAGAAATACCCAAAGATTGAAGGTGAAGACCCTTAAAGAAACGCATGAACTTTACATATATTTTTTTTTCTTTTTTTCTTTTTTTACTCCAGCCTAGAATCTCCCCAAGAAATCCACAACAAGGAACAACTCTCACTTCCTTCACACGGCGAGTTCTTTACCACTTCACACCGTCGTGTCATGGGAGCGTCGCTCATGTGCTTTCTGCTTGATAACTGTCATCCTCGTTCACAAAAGACGGCAGATATGGCCAGCTGACAGGAAGTAACAGGAAATACGCAATCTATTGGTGTTCAGGAAGGCTTCTCGACCATTTTCCTCCCATCACAGGTTCCTATGATACGTGAATGTCCTTTTTGTTTGGGGAAGAGGAGAGAGATGAAGGTGGGGGAGGGAGAGGGAATAGACTGTGTGTGAGAGAGAGAGAGAGAGAGAGAGAGAGAGAGAGAGAGAGAGAGAGAGAGAGAGAGAGAGAGAGAGAGAGAGAGAGAGATAAAGAGAGAAATAGAGAGAAACAGACACAAAGAGAGAGATAGAGAGAGACAAATAGAGAAAAATGAGAGAAGACATCCACGATAAGTGATATAAAATTGTGGTCTTCTCTAATAACAATTAATCAGAATACCTGTATGGTGACCTATCAGCGAGATGGAAACGAAATTTTGCTTCCAGTCACTCGATTAATCTTTTATTTGAACCCACACACCGCCGGTTTCGACTTTTGTTTTCGATGAGACTTAAGAGTTGGGAAACATTTTTTACCTAAGTTCACTGTGTTAAATGCCAAGAGGATTCTGGTGGCGATTTCACTAACTTTCGGACGTGGCTGATACATGGAGGGAGAGAGAGGGGGTGGGGAATAGATTGAGATAGAGAGAGAGTAGATTAAGAGAGAGAGAGAGAGAGAGAGAGAGAGAGAGAGAGAGAGAGAGAGAGAGAGAGAGAGAGAGAGAGAGAGAGAGAGAGAGAGAGAGAGAGAGAGAGAGAGAGAGAGAGAAAGACAGAGAGAGTCATAGAGAGAGAAAGGAGAGGGAGGGAGAGAGAGAGAGAGAGAGAGAGAGAGAGAGAGAGAGAGAGAGAGAGAGAGAGAGAGAGAGAGAGAGAGAGAGAGAGAGAGAGAGAGAGAGAGAGAGAGAGAGAGAGAGAGAGAGAAAGACAGAGAGAGTCATAGAGAGAGAGAGAGGGAGAGAGAGAGAGACGAGCGAAGGAGAGAGAGAGAAAAAAAAGAGACGAGCGATGGAGAGAGAGAAAGAGACGAGCGAAGGAGAGAGAAGGAGAGGGAATAAAGTGGGATCGCTACCTACAATAGCCACCGATGCCCCCCATCCCACCACATCAAAAATTCTGACATGCCCCTTCCTTTCCTCCCTTGATTTCGAGTCTGAGAACCAAACACTCGAGGTTCTAGTATGCCTTCCTTACTTCCCACTCGGTTCCAATCTGAGAACCAGTGGACTAAACACTTCAAGAGGTTCTAGTATGCCTTCCTTCCCCCTCACTCGGTTCCAATCTGAGAACCAGTGGACTAAACACTTCTAGAGGTTCTAGTCAATTGCCAACACAGTATCAGGATGAGATAAAAGATTCTGATACCCTTTATTGACGATATGTCTCGTCACTCTGCACTCTTTCCTCGGTTCTTCAGATTTTTGTTCTGTGTTTCGTTTTTTGTTTTCCACCTTTTGTTTTTTGTCTTAACAATGTTACTGCTATGGTTTGTCGGTTAGAAATGCTTTGGCGTCACCCTCCAGGGACCATTGCGAATAGAACGATCAGTGTATAGGCGTAGGAGAAAGTGGGAAGGGAGAGGGAGAGAATGGGAGAAAGTGGGGAGGGAGAGGCGAAGGGGAGGGGGGCATGGGAGAAAGGGGGGGGGAGGGTGAGCATAAGAGAAAGAGGGTGAGGGAATGAACAATAGGAAGAGAAGGAGGAGAGAGTGGGAAGGGAGAGGGAGAGAATGGGAGAAAGTGGGGAGGGAGAGGTGAAGGGGAGGGGGGCATGGGAGAAAGGGTGGAAGGGAGAGCATAAGAGAAAGAGGGTGAGGGAATGAACGATAGGAAGAGAAGGAGGAGAATACGAGAAAGAGGGAGAGGGAGAGAATGGGAGGAAGTGGGGAGGGAGAGGCGAAGGGGAGGGGGGCATGGGAGAAAGGGTGGAAGGGAGAGCATGAGAGAAAGAGGGTGAGAGAAAGAACGATAGGAAGAGGAGGAGGAGAATGCGAGAGAGGGAGAAGGAGAGGAGATGGAAAATGTGAATAAAACAGAGATAGTGGGGGAATGTGGCGAGTAAGAGAATGAGAGAAAGAGGGAGAGGGAGAGCATAAGAGAAATAGGGATACGGAGAGAAGTTAGAGAGGGAAAGGGAGACAATTAGAACAAAAGAGAGCTGGAGAGAGTGAGCTGAGA
>NW_028234412.1:30825730-30828230 GCF_977035675.1 Penaeus japonicus
TCGTCTTCCCTCTTGGCATTCACCGCTACGACCAAGGGAGCTCTCGGGTTGACTCTGTTGCTCATTGTTACTAGCTGTGGCACTGTTGCTCATTGTTACTAGCGGTGGCACTGTTGCTCAGGTTTACTAGCTGTGGCACTGTTATTCAGGTTTACTAGCTGTGGCACTGTTGCTCAGGTTTACTAGCTGTGGCACTGTTGCTCAGGTTTACTAGCTGTGGCACTGTTGCTCAGGTTTACTATCTGTGGCACTGTTGCTCAGGTTTACTAGCTGTGGCACTGTTGCTCAGGTTTACTAGCTGTGGCACTGTTGCTCAGGTTTACTATCTGTGGCACTGTTGCTCAGGTTTACTATCTGTGGCACTGTTGCTCAGGTTTACTATCTGTGGCACTGTTGCTCAGGTTTACTATCTGTGGCACTGTTGCTCAGGTTTACTAGCTGTGGCACTGTTGCTCAGGTTTACTATCTGTGGCACTGTTGCTCAGGTTTACTATCTGTGGCACTGTTGCTCAGGTTTACTAGCTGTGGCACTGTTGCTCAGGTTTACTATCTGTGGCACTGTTGCTCAGGTTTACTATCTGTGGCACTGTTGCTCAGGTTTACTATCTGTGGCACTGTTGCTCAGGTTTACTAGCTGTGGCACTGTTATTCAGGTTTACTAGCTGTGGCACTGTTATTCAGGTTTACTATCTGTGGCACTGTTGCTCAGGTTTACTATCTGTGGCACTGTTGCTCAGGTTTACTATCTGTGGCACTGTTGCTCAGGTTTACTATCTGTGGCACTGTTGCTCAGGTTTACTATCTGTGGCACTGTTGCTCAGGTTTACTATCTGTGGCACTGTTGCTCAGGTTTACTAGCTGTGGCACTGTTGCTCAGGTTTACTAGCTGTGGCACTGTTATTCAGGTTTACTAGCTGTGGCACTGTTATTCGGGTTTACTAGCTGTGGCACTGTTATTCAGGTTTACTATCTGTGGCACTGTTGCTCAGGTTTACTATCTGTGGCACTGTTGCTCAGGTTTACTATCTGTGGCACTGTTGCTCAGGTTTACTAGCTGTGGCACTGTTGCTCAGGTTTACTAGCTGTGGCACTGTTATTCAGGTTTACTAGCTGTGGCACTGTTATTCGGGTTTACTAGCTGTGGCACTGTTGCTCAGGTTTACTAGCTGTGGCACTGTTATTCAGGTTTACTAGCTGTGGCACTGTTGCTCAGGTTTACTAGCTGTGGCACTGTTGCTCAGGTTTACTAGCTGTGGCACTGTTGCTCAGGTTTACTAGCTGTGGCACTGTTATTCAGGTTTACTAGCTGTGGCACTGTTATTCAGGTTTACTAGCTGTGGCACTGTTGCTCAGATTTACTAGCGGTGGCACTGTTATTCAGGTTTACTAGCTGTGGCACTGTTATTCAGGTTTACTAGCTGTGGCACTGTTGCTCAGGTTTACTAGCTGTGGCACTGTTATTCAGGTTTACTAGCTGTGGCACTGTTATTCAGGTTTACTAGCTGTGGCACTGTTATTCAGGTTTACTAGCTGTGGCACTGTTGCTCAGGTTTACTAGCTGTGGCACTGTTATTCAGGTTTACTAGCTGTGGCACTGTTATTCAGGTTTACTAGCTGTGGCACTGTTGCTCAGGTTTACTAGCTGTGGCACTGTTATTCAGGTTTACTAGCTGTGGCACTGTTATTCAGGTTTACTAGCTGTGGCACTGTTGCTCAGGTTTACTAGCTGTGGCACTGTTGCTCAGGTTTACTAGCTGTGGCACTGTTGCTCAGGTTTACTAGCTGTGGCACTGTTATTCAGGTTTACTAGCTGTGGCACTGTTGCTCAGGTTTACTATCTGTGGCACTGTTATTCAGGTTTAGTAGCTGTGGCACTGTTATTCAGGTTTATTAGCTGTGGCACTGTTATTCAGGTTTAGTAGCTGTGGCAGTGTTATTCAGGTTTAGTAGCTGTGGCACTGTTATTCAGGTTTACTATCTGTGGCATTGTTGCTCAGGTTTACTAGCTGTGGCACTGTTATTCAGGTTTACTAGCTGTGGCACTGTTGCTCAGGTTTACTAGCTGTGGCACTGTTATTCAGGTTTACAAGTGATGGCCATGTTGCTCGGTATTACAAGCGGTGGCCCTGTTGGCCCTATTGCTCAGGTTTAGTAGCTGTGGCACTGTTATTCAGGTTTACTATCTGTGGCACTGTTATTCAGGTTTACTAGCTGTGGCACTGTTGCTCAGGTTTACTAGCTGTGGCACTGTGGCTCAGGTTTACTAGCTGTGGCACTGTTGCTCATGTTTACTAGCTGTGGCACTGTTGCTCAGGTTTACTATCTGTGGCACTGTTGCTCAGGTTTACTAGCTGTGGCACTGTTGCTCAGGTTTACTAGCTGTGGCACTGTTGCTCAGGTTTACTAGCTGTGGCACTGTTGCTCAGGTTTACTAGCTGTGGCACTGTTGCTCAGTATTACAAGCGGTGGCCCTGTTGGCCCTATTGCTCAGGTTTACTAG
>NW_028234412.1:30843230-30845730 GCF_977035675.1 Penaeus japonicus
CCCTCAGCCCCCCTCCCTTACCCCCACCCATAACCCCCCTCCCAACCCCAAAATTATTTCAAGGCCTCATTACTAACTTTAGAAGGAGCTGGGCATGATGTCACGCCTCTCCGTGTGGAGGATGGAGGGCGTAGGGATGGGGGGGAGGAGGGAGGAAAAGAGGGAGGGAAGGAGGGGGGGGGACAGAGCGAGTGTGGGAGAAGAGGAAATACTTAATGAGAAAAGGGAGGGAGGCACGAGAGAGCGCAGGATATACATGAACATGGATCAGGCGTTGGGGTTCAGGCTAGAAGGATTTCAGTGCAAGCGGATGAAAGTGAGGCACAGGATAGAAAAAATACTTGATGAGAGAGGCAAGGATGGGGGACTAGAGAGAGAGAAGAGGACCGCGGATCACGTGTCGGGGCTCAGCGTAGACGGAGGACAGCGTAAATGGGTGAAAGTGAGACGCAATGGAGACTAGGCGAGAGGGCAGAGTCAGAGTGAGTAAAAGTGGTGGCGGAGACAGCGGGAGGGACAGATTGGGAACAGCGCGAGGGATTCGCAGCCGCTTCGGAGGAATGTGTGGGCGGCGAGGGAAGATGCGCGGACGGACCCTCGTGTCGGGGGTTGGGGGTTGGGGGGTGGGGGTGGGGGTGGACTGTTCACCCGAGGGGGGAGGGGGAGGGGAGGGTAGGAGAGCGCAAGGGAAAGATCCCAGCTTGGTTCGTTTCTTGTGACAAGGACTTGGTATACGCCACAGAGGAATAGACTGTGGTTTGACCTGCTGTTTCCCCCATATCATTATCGGTGTAACCCCCAGGAAAAATAGATTTACGCCTTTTCATTTCTGCATATCTCTCTCTCTCTCTCTCTCTCTCTCTCTCTCTCTCTCTCTCTCTCTCTCTCTCTCTCTCTCTCTCTCTCTCTCTCTCTCTCATTGTCCGTCTCCCATTCATTCATTATTCACACCTTTTTTTCTCCCTGCGGCAAAAACGCGGCTGTGTGGTCTCACATTACCGGTTAGCCGACGGGGCCATTTACATTCCTGCGTGTCACCATGTCATTAAAAAGGAAAAAGGAAAAAGAAAAGACAAACTTTCGAGCGGCGTTTGCGTCGGACGTGATCTCGGTCGCCGCCCGCATCACGCCCTCGGTCCCCGCCCGCATCACGCCCTCGGCCGCAGCCTCTTACCTGGATGTTCACCGTCGGGAGGCTCTGGAGATCCTGGAGGTGATGGTGCCTGCGGCGGATAAGCGGTCGGAGTGCGGGGGGCGGTACACGCCGGGTCGAGGCTCCACTCGCTCCAGCTCGTCGCCGCTCAGATCGAGGTCCGCGACCATCTGAAGGATCTCGCGGTCCTTCTTGCTCATGGAGTCCTCGCCGAGACCCGCCAGGGAGCCGTACGACCGAGACCTGTGCTCCTCCCGGATGCTGTAGGAGAAGGCTCTCTCGTTCAGGTGTCCTTTTCTGCCGTAGATGTCCTCGTCGGACTCCTTTTTGCTGCTCTTCTTCTTTTTCTTGTGCTTGGGACGGCCGGTGGTGGCGTACTGCTGCAGGAGGTACTGCTCATGAGGGAAGTGGCCGGGCTGGTAGGAGGCCGTGGGGCTCAGAGGGCGCGTCGAGGGCATATAAATAGGTTCCTCTAGGACGCGGGACGGCGGTCGTCTGCCTGGAGGCCCGTGGGGTCCAGGGGGTCCATAGGCTGCCATAGGCCCAGGCGGAGGCAGCATGGCATGATGAGGGCCCGGCGGGGGCAGCATGTGAGGAGGAGGAGGGCCCTGCATGGGCATCATGTGAGGGGGAGGAGGCGGCATTGGTCCCATTGGAGGGCCCATGGGGGGCACCATGTGAGGAGGCCCGGGGGGCCCATGAGGCCCGTGGGGACCAGGGGGTCCATGTAGTCCTGGCGGTCCGTGGGGTCCATGTGGGCCCGGCGGGCCATGAGGCATGGGTGGCCCGTGTGGGCCAGGGGGGCCGGGGGGGCCCGGGGGACCCTGGACCATGATGAAGGGCGGGGGGCCTCTCATGCCCTTGCTCTTCCTGTCGGAGAGGCTGCTGCTCCCGTGCATGAGGCGAGGGAACTTGCCCTTGCTCTTGGGCGGCGAGGAGTGGCCGTTCATGTGTCTGGGGAGGCTGCCGTTGTGGTGCCTCATGCCGCCGTTGACGACGCTGGCGGGGCGCGTCGGGATGCCGTTGGTCAGCCGACTCATCTCGTCGTCGTCGCGCCGGGACCTATTTTTCGAGTCCTTCTTGGACTTCTTGTCCTTGTCCACTTCCGGGGGCGGCGGCGGGGCCACGGAGGGCATGATCATCTGTCGTGGCCGCGAAGGCCTCGTCCCGCCGGCCGTGCCGTAGAGCGACGACGTGGACCGTGCCGAGCGCATCGTGCCCGAGTTGTATTCCGTGTATATGAGGTCGGTTTCCGTTTTGGAAGGCCCTGCCCACACCTTGTGGTTCTCGTCGCCGTTGTAGATGGAGATTTCGTCCCCGGGCGAGCCCTGCGAGGTCGGCGAGGCA
>NW_028234412.1:30855730-30870730 GCF_977035675.1 Penaeus japonicus
CCTCCCTGTCCTTACTCCCCTTACTGTATTGAATTATTGATTTTGATCTACTGGGAAATCATCTTAGAAATACCAATACGTAGCCAATACATCTACTCTCCATTCTAGAACCCTCTCAGCTAAAAATATGAAAAAAAAATCCCCAACCACCACTACTAAAAAACAAAAAACAAATCACAGTAACGAAAAACAACAGGCATAAACACCCTATCTAACAAGAACACGCAGGTAGCAACAATCACAAATATTCAAGCAATAGCGAGACAGTCACCAAGAGTTATAGGTACAGGGCCTAACTTCCGGTTCCCTATCCTTACAGGAGGAAACAGGTGTTCGACCGGATGTCCTTAGCTCACGAGGAAGAAGTCAGGCTCATTATGAGGCTTGTATGAGACGAGTTTCATTATAGTGAAAGTACATTATATATATACGTTATGTTTGTATATTCATAACTACTTTTTATAATATATATGATAAAAAATAATGATAGTAGTATTAATACCAGTAACATTAGTAACGGTTATGGCAATGATGATAACTGTTATCAGTAACACTATTACCATTTCTACTAATATTGCTCTTACTGCTGCTACTACTATTACTACTATTGTTACTACTATTACCACCATCACCACTACTACTACAGCTACCATTACTACAACTACTCCATGGTGATAATAATGATGATACCACTAATAATAATGATAATTATTTTCATAATTATCATTATTATCAGTAACGTTATTGTTATCGTTATATTATCATTATTATTATCATCCCAATTATTATCATAATTATTACTATTGTTATTATCATTACTATCCGTATCATTACCTTTATCATTAGTATCATCATTATTATCATCATAATCATTATTGTTATTGTTATAGAAATAATGATAACGATAATAACAATAATGATAATGATGATAATGGTAATGATTAGTAATAGTAATGGTAAGTAAATAATAATGGTAATAATGATAATAATAGTAATAATAATAATAATTATCATCATTATTATAGCAATAATAATAATCATAATCATAATGATAATAATAATAATTATAATAATAATAATAATAATAACAATAATAATAATGATGATAATCATAATGATAATAATAACAATAATAGTTATGATAATAGCAAAAAGGATAACGATAATAATAATCATAATCAATAATCATGATAACAATAATGATAATAACAATATGATGATAATGATAATGACAATAATTATAATATCAGTGAAAATAATAACAATTATAATGATAATCGTAATAATAATAACAATGATAAAAATAATGATAACAACAACAATAATAATAATAATAATAATAATAATAATAATGATAATAATAATAATGATAATAATAATAATAATAATAATGATAATAATGATAATAATAATAATTATTATTATTATTATAATGATGATAATGATAATAGTAATAATAACAATTATGATAATAATAATGATAATAATAATGATAATAATAATAATAACAATTATGATAATAATAATGATAATAATAATGATAATGATAATAATAATAATAATAATAACAGTAATGATAATAATAATGATAATAATAATAATGATGATGATGATAATAATGATGATAATGATAATAATAATAATAATGATAAAGATAATAACAATGATAATAATAGTGATAATAATAACTACAATAATAATAATGATAGTAGTAGTAATACAACAACATTGATAGTAAGTTTACTAAAATAATAATAATGACAGTTAATAACTTATAAAATTCATATAAAAAAAACACAATCATAGCCCATGAAACAAACATCTTGACTTAAAGGATGAACAGGTATTTAGTAACATTTTCTTCTCGTGTTAACTCTCAGAACGTTCAGTTAATGTTTATATATTTTAGTATTAATATTCTCGCTATGATAATCATCTTTATTTGTTCTGAACAATAATACGTGAATTAACGCCTTATTGGCACCTTGCTCAAGCAACTTCATTCTGAATTATATATACCATATACTGAAGGTTAGATTATATAATTGCAAGAGTAAGGTTTACCGGGCTTTGTAATTCTGAAAAGCTGCAGTCTACTTCAGAACTTATCATTCTAATTCGGTAATTTTGTCTAGAATAGCAAGGGTGGAATTCTGGAATCTAGAATCTAGCTTACTCTTCTTTGGTAGAATTTTTTTTATCTCATATGTATGTGACAATAGTGACAGAATATTTACGCTCGATTTTGATATTAACATCAAAACATAAGAGGTCAAATGAAGCACAGCCACAATAATAGATTAAACAGTTAACCGTAACGGTTTTAATCAGACTACTTTAATGATCGGACGACAAAACAGAAATCACATTAATTTCTACTGAGGAATATTGTCTGACTCGACACGTCACGGATTATTATTGTGGCTGTGATTCGTTCCATCTTCCCAAACGCGTTACTTTTTTGTGTTTGAATTGATGACCAAAATTTGAAAAATGCAGATAAGATTTTTGGTCTCCAAGTATCCATGGTAATCCCTAAGTGCACTCAATTGGAATCTTTACCAATCCTCAACGTGAAATAGGAATTGGCCAATTAATGCCTAACATTAGCCAGAGGGAAAGTTACTAACAATGTGTGAAATACTGATCAGACAATAACTGGTGTCGAGTCATGGTGATTAAAAACAGATTTCTAGATGATCAAAATGGGTATTTAAAATGTAATTGTAAGGATGCCTTTTCAGTTTGTGTTTTAATCCTATGTAAAGTTCGATAGTTTCTTCCTAGAGATCCATACTGTATGATTCCGTTATTCCTAAATTGGCCTCATAACACATGTTATTCCCTCTCTTAGATATAATACAGGTTAGGCAGGTATGGACTATGGAAAAATGAAAACAAAATCACTAAGTAATATATGATAGCACCGGAAAGCAAGACAGATGGTCAGACTATAAAGAAAAAAAAGTGAAATATGAATATGAATATGAATAGTCATAAGTCACATAATCAAGTGTACAAAACCAACATCTTATCGATTAATCGGCTGTTTCGGGGACATCACATGCTTTGATTATACGATTTTTTATGAAGTTTGGTCTGCATGTAGTTTCCTATATAAAATTGTTTTAATTAACTGGTTAATTATAATTCAGCCCTTCATGGCTCAAGCTTGACTGATGTTCTTTTCAAACCTATCGGGTAGATGCATAAGCACATTTTCCTGTCTTCATGCAAACCATAGATAGTCTACAAATAAACGTATGATTAATTAGATTAAAAAAATAAAGATACTAAAATAGTAAGTCCTTTTTTTACCTCCCACGCAGTAAATATACAGCATGTCCCCGGTGAGACACCTTGTACAGAAAGTCGCATATATACCTTTTTTTTACATATGTCATAATGAACGCTGTGAGACTACTGTCCACTCAAAAGAGTCACGTGCGTAATGCTTCAATCTTTTACCGATGATTTTGAATCCTTATACTCATCTAATCACCACAACATGAAGCTCCATTTACTGTATAATAATCAGAAATAAACTACCAAAGTTTTCATTTGTGAATATTTATATACAAACTATATATTTAGTTTCGCGTATCAGGTAAACATAATACAAAGCTAGTGTTCTCTATTTTAATCGTTTATTCATTTGTTCCTTTGGCGATACTGGATAACAATTTTTACCCAAATAGCCATGACAATACACTTGTTGTCTCAGGAATATTCGGAATGGCAAAACCTGCTTAACCATTTGTATATTACTTACTAATTCATCTATCTTCTTAATTCATCTTTGGCCCGGTAGGTATAGAAAACTACAAGCTAGATCTATCACAAGAGCACTGGGTTCGAGCACATAATTCGAAAAAAAACACACGAAATCAAAATAGTAAGTTATTATAAAACGCATCCCCCCTAAACTCAAATATTTACACCATCCTCACAATACACTAAAGAATATCTTGCAACGTCGTGCATCTAGCGTCAGTATCCCAAAGGACACCATTATCCAAAATGCCGTCGATATCCTGAGAAAAAAAAAACATCCTAAAAGTCGATATCCCATAAGCAATTGGTTTCCAGAAGGGCGCCGGAGTAGGGCTTGAGGTTGGGGTGGGGGTGTTGATGGGGGTTGGGGGGTGGGGCTGGGGGCAGGACGCGGGGCAGCTGGTCAGGTGCAACAGCTACGCCGGAGTCTTGCCTCCAGCACCCACTCCTAAAGGACGTCTGCGTCAGGAGGAGGTCCTACTATTCCAGGAGGAGGTCCTACTATTCCAGGAGGAGGAGGTCCTACTATTCCAGGAGGAGGTCCTACTATTCCAGGAGGAGGTCTTACTATTCCAGGAGGAGAGGTCCTACTATTCCAGGAGGAGGTCCTACTATTCCAGGAGGAGGTCCTACTATTCCAGGAGGAGAGGTCCTACTATTCCAGGAGGAGGTCCTACTATTCCAGGAGGAGAGGTCCTACTATTCCAGGAGGAGGTCCTACTATTCCAGGAGGAGGTCCTACTATTCCAGGAGGAGGTCCTACTATTCCAGGAGGAGGTCCTACTATTCCAGGAGGAGAGGTCCTACTATTCCAGGAGGAGGTCCTACTATTCCAGGAGGAGGTCCTACTATTCCAGGAGGAGAGGTCCTACTATTCCAGGAGGAGGTCCTACTATTCCAGGAGGAGAGGTCCTACTATTCCAGGAGGAGGTCCTACTATTCCAGGAGGAGGTCCTACTATTCCAGGAGGAGGTCCTACTATTCCAGGAGGAGGTCCTACTATTCCAGGAGGAGGTCCTACTATTCCAGGAGGAGAGGTCCTACTATTCCAGGAGGAGGTCCTACTATTCCAGGAGGAGGTCCTACTATTCCAGGAGGAGGTCCTACTATTCCAAGAGGAGGTCCTACTATTCCAGGAGGAGAGGTCCTACTATTCCAGGAGGAGGTCCTACTATTCCAGGAGGAGAGGTCCTACTATTCCAGGAGGAAGTCCTACTATTCCAGGAGGAGGTCCTACTATTCCAGGAGGAGGTCCTACTATTCCAGGAGGTGGTCCTACTATTCCAGGAGGAGAGGTCCTACTATTCCAGGAGGAGAGGTCCTACTATTCCAGGAGGAGGTCCTACTATTCCAGGAGGAGGTCCTACTATTCCAGGAGGAGAGGTCCTACTATTCCAGGAGGAGAGGTCCTACTATTCCAGGAGGAGGTCCTACTATTCCAGGAGGAGGTCCTACTATTCCAGGAGGAGGTCCTACTATTCCAGGAGGAGAGGTCCTACTATTCCAGGAGGAGAGGTCCTACTATTCCAGGAGGAGGTCCTACTATTCCAGGAGGAGGTCCTACTATTCCAGGAGGTGGTCCTACTATTCCAGGAGGAGGTCCTACTATTCCAGGAGGAGGTCCTACTATTCCAGGAGGAGGTCCTACTATTCCAGGAGGAGAGGTCCTACTATTCCAGGAGGAGAGGTCCTACTATTCCAGGAGGAGGTCCTACTATTCCAGAAGGAGGTTCTACTATTCCAGGAGGAGGTCCTACTATTCCAGGAGGAGGTCCTACTATTCCAGGAGGAGAGGTCCTACTATTCCAGGAGGAGAGGTTCTACTATTCCAGGAAGAGGTCCTACTATTCCAGGAGGAGGTCCTACTATTCCAGGAGGAGGAGGTCCTACTATTCCAGGAGGAGAGGTCCTACTATTCCAGGAGGAGGTCCTACTATTCCAGAAGGAGGTCCTACTATTCCAGGAGGAGGTCCTACTATTCCAGGAGGAGAGGTCCTACTATTCCAGGAGGAGAGGTCCTACTATTCCAGGAGGAGGTCCTACTATTCCTGCAGTCCGGTGTGTTGAGCTTATAGACAGAGAGCCCACTGCCAGCCAGTTTCTCTGAAAGATTGAGTCGTGTTTTAGTTCTGTTGTCATACTTAATTATTATAATTCTGATCGGTACTTATTTTGATACTTGTAATAGTGAGTGATAATGATTAGGTAGTAGTGGGTTTAATATCATTATTATGCTAATCATTGTTGTTATTTCTGTTGTTCTCATTAATACCATTGTAGTTTTTATTATCAATGATATCATAATTGTTAGGAATATTGTTTCTTTTGTTATCATTATAATTTTTATTGTCATCATTTCACTATAATTATCAATATTATTAATAATATCATCATTATTATAATCATAATTATTTTTGTTTATTAGTATAGTTGTTATAATTCTTATGATGACCATTATTATTATTAATACCATCACTATTAGTAGTAATAGTAGTATTAATGCCCTTATTATCATTATCATTATTGTGATTTTTATTATGTTTATCATTATTGGTATCATTGTTATTATCAGAATCATTGTTATTATTATCATTATCATTATCATCCTTATTGTCATTATAATCATCATCATTATTATCATCATTTTTATTATTATCATTATAATTATCATTATTATAATTATCATTATAATCATCATTATTATCATTACCAGTACTATCATCATTATAATTATTATAAGCCTTACTATTATTATCATTATCAATGTTTAGAGTGAGAGAGACAGAGAGGGAGGAGTGAGAGATAGGGGGAGGTATGATAGTAAGAGAAAGAGAGAGAGAGAGAGAGAGAGAGAGAGAGAGAGAGAGAGAGAGAGAGAGAGAGAGAGAGAGAGAGAGAGAGAGAGAGAGAGAGAGAGAGAGAGAGAGAGAGAGAGAGAGAGAGAGAGAGAGAGAGAGAGAGAGAGAGAGAGAGAAAGATACAGAGAGAGAGAGAAAGATACAGAGAGAGAGAGAAAGATACAGAGAGAGAGA
Source organism: Penaeus japonicus (assembly GCF_977035675.1). NCBI lineage: Eukaryota > Metazoa > Arthropoda > Malacostraca > Decapoda > Penaeidae > Penaeus > Penaeus japonicus. The sequence goes on from NW_028234412.1 coordinate 30,862,537, forward strand.
GAAAGATACAGAGAGAGAGGGGGAGGCAAGAGAGAAGAGAATGGAGCATGTGAGACCTTCATAGCAGCCAGGTTGACCTTTGACCTTCGATGACCCCTCAACGACCCCTTCCATACCTGAGTGGGACATTCCGACTCATGTTATCTAAAAAATACAATTGGATATTTATCTTTAAAGAAATGAAACTGAATGAGAAAAAGTTTTTTAACAGGGTCATGACAATGCCTATGATTATAACATTCATACTAATGATAGTAATAATAATCATCATCACTATTATTCTCATTATTAATTAGTAGTATTTGTGTTTTGTTTTTTGTGTTACTGTTAGTATTGTAATTATCAAAATCACTGTGATTTTTTCTAGTGTTATTAATAATACTATTATTATCTTCGTTGTTATTGTGATTATAATAGCAAAGGTGAAAATAATGTCAATAACAATAACCATAATGATAATCATCATTATCATCATCATCATCATCATAATCATCATAATCATCATCATCATTATCGTCATCATCATCATAGCATTGATAATAACAACGATAGTAAAAACAATAACAATATTTGCCTTAGTTACAATAGAAATAATAACAACAATAATAATAGTGAACATCAATAATAATTATCATTCTTATTATCATCCATGATTATTACTGCTATTTCTCATCTCATGACCCAACTACCCTCTATTAATTAGTCATTGTATCATGCTGTCTGTCTGTCAACTGTCATGTATGCCGGTGGATTTTAACTTCCCTACAAACATTACATAAGAGAATTTGAAAACTTGGCCTACAGTGATGGTATGTCATTCTCAAAAGCACTCATTGTTCGGAGTTACGTCTTGTCCTATGCCGGTTCTCTATGCTGGTTCCCCTATGCGGGTTCACTATGTTGGTTCCTTATGTCGGTTCCCCATGCTGGTTTCCTATATCGGTTCCCCAAGCCCCTATGTTGGTTCCCCAAGCCGGTTCCCCATGCCACTTCCCCATGCCGCTTCCCCAAGCCGGTACCCTATGCTGGTTCCCCATGCCGCTTCCCCATGCCGCTTCCCCAAGCCGGTTCCCCATGCCGCTTCCCCATGCCGCTTCCCCAAGCCGGTTCCCTATGCCGGTTCCCCATGCCGCTTCCCCAAGCCGGTTCCCCATGCCACTTCCCCATGCCGCTTCCCCAAGCCGGTACCCTATGCTGGTTCCCCATGCCGCTTCCCCAAGCCGGTTCCCCATGCCACTTCCCCAAGCCGGTTCCCTATGCCGGTTCCCCATGCCGCTTCCCCAAGCCGGTTCCCCATGCCGCTTCCCCATGCCGCTTCCCCAAGCCGGTTCCCTATGCCGGTTCCCCATGCCGCTTCCCCATGCCGCTTCCCCAAGCCGGTTCCCCATGCCGCTTCCCCAAGCCGGTTCCCCAAGCCGGTTCCCCATGCCGCTTCCCCAAGCCGGTTCCCCAAGCCGGTTCCCCATGCCGCTTCCCCATGCCGCTTCCCCAAGCCGGTTCCCCATGCCACTCCCCCATGCCGCTTCCCCAAGCCGGTTCCCCAAGCCGGTTCCCTATGCCGGTTCCCCATGCCGCTTCCCCATGCCGCTTCCCCAAGCCGGTTCCCTATGCCGGTTCCCCATGCCGCTTCCCCAAGCCGGTTCCCCAAGCCGGTACCCTATGCTGGTTCCCCATGCCGCTTCCCCATGCCGCTTCCCCATGCCCATGCCTTCCCCATGCCACTTCCCAGCCGGTTCCCTATGCCGGTTCCCATGCGCTTCCCAGCCGGTTCCCAAGCCGGTTCCCCATGCGGTTCCCATGCCTTCCCAACGGTTCCCACGCTTCCCCAAGCCGGTTCCCTATGCCGGTTCCCCATGCCACTTCCCCAAGCCGGTTCCCCATGCCGCTTCCCCATGCCGCTTCCCCAAGCCGGTTCCCCATGCCGCTTCCCCATGCCGGTTCCCCATGCCGCTTCCCCATGCCGCTTCCCCATGCCGCTTCCCCAAGCCGGTTCCCCAAGCCGGTTCCCCATGCCGCTTCCCCATGCCACTTCCCCAAGCCGGTTCCCCATGCCGCTTCCCCAAGCCGCTTCCCCATGCCGCTTCCCCATGCCGGTTCCCCATGCCACTTCCCCAAGCCGGTTCCCCATGCCGCTTCCCCAAGCCGGTTCCCCATGCCGCTTCCCCATGCCACTTCCCCAAGTCGGTTCCCCATGCCGCTTCCCCATGCCACTTCCCCAAGTCGGTTCCCCATGCCGCTTCCCCATGCCGCTTCCCCATGCCGCTTCCCCATGCCGCTTCCCCAAGCCGGTTCCCCATGCCGCTTCCCCATGCCACTTCCCCATGCCGCTTCCCCATGCCACTTCCCCATGCCGCTTCCCCATGCCGCTTCCCCATGCCACTTCCCCAAGCCGGTTCCCCATGCCACTTCCCCAAGCCGGTTCCCCATGCCGCTTCCCCATGCCGGTTCCCCATGCCACTTCCCCAAGCCGGTTCCCCATGCCACTTCCCCATGCCGCTTCCCCAAGCCGGTTCCCCATGCCGCTTCCCCATGCCGGTTCCCCATGCCGGTTCCCCAAGCGTTCCCATGCGTTCCCATGCCACTTCCCCATGCCGCTTCCCCATGCCGCTTCCCCATGCCGCTTCCCCATGCCACTTCCCCATGCCGCTTCCCCATGCCACTTCCCCAAGTCGGTTCCCCATGCCACTTCCCCAAGCCGCTTCCCCATGCCGCTTCCCCATGCCGGTTCCCCATGCCACTTCCCCATGCCGCTTCCCCAAGTCGGTTCCCCATGCCGCTTCCCCAAGCGTTCCCATGCCGCGGTTCCCATCTGCCCCAAGCCGGTTCCCCATGCCGCTTCCCATGGTTCCCAGCGCTTCCCATGCTTCCCAATGCGGTTCCCTATGCCGGTTCCCATGCCACTTCCCAAGCGGTTCCCCATGCCACTTCCCAGCGGTCCCAGCGGTTCCCATGCCGGTTCCCCATGCCACTTCCCAGCCGCTTCCCTATGCCGGTTCCCCATGCCACTCCCCCATGCCGCTTCCCCACTTCCCCATGCCACTTCCCCATGCGGTTCCCATGCCACTTCCCATGCCACTTCCCAAGCGGTTCCCCATGCCGGTTCCCATGCCACTTCCCCATGCCACTTCCCAAGCCGGTTCCCATGCCGCTTCCCAAGCCGGTTCCCATGCCGGTTCCCCATGCCTTCCCCAAGCCGGTTCCCATGCCACTTCCCCAAGCGGTTCCCATGCCACTTCCCATGCCGGTTCCCAATGCCACTTCACCAAGCCGGTTCCCCATGCCGCTTCCCCAAGCCGCTTCCCCAAACCGGTTCCCCATGCCACTTCCCCAAGTCGGTTCCCCATGCCACTTCCCTATGCCGGTTCCCCATGCCACTTCCCCAAGCCGGTTCCCCATGCCACTTCCCCATGCCGCTTCCCCATGCCACTTCCCCATGCCGCTTCCCCATGCCACTTCCCCAAGCCGGTTCCCCATGCCACTTCCCCATGCCACTTCCCCAAGCCGGTTCCCCATGCCGCTTCCCCATGCCACTTCCCCAAGTCGGTTCCCCATGCCACTTCCCCAAGCCGGTTCCCCATGCCACTTCCCCAAGCCGGTTCCCCATGCCACTTCCCCAAGCCGGTTCCCCATGCCACTTCCCTATGCCGGTTCCCCATGCCACTTCCCCAAGTCGGTTCCCCATGCCACTTCCCTATGCCGGTTCCCCATGCCACTTCCCCAAGCCGGTTCCCCATGCCACTTCCCCAAGCCGGTTCCCCATGCCACTTCCCCAAGCCGGTTCCCCATGCCGCTTCCCCATGCCACTTCCCCATGCCACTTCCCCAAGCCACTTCCCTAAGCCGGTTCCCTATGCCGCTTCCCCAAGCCACTTCCCCAAGCCGGTTCCCTATGCCACTTCCCCATGCCACTTCCCCATGCCGGCTCCCCACCCCTTGCGATGGCGCATAGAGAACTCAACGACAGAAGAGCAGACACCGCTGAAGAGAAGAGAAAAGAGAAAATACCATTAATTAAAAGCCATTGCGATTCCACGCTTCAGATCGAACACATTGGCGCGCTCACTTGCTCGCAAAAGGGTATGTACGACAGACGCAATAAAATAGAATGAATAGAATGAGACGAAATTATCACTAATCTAGTGGAATGGCAGAGGCTGTGTCACTCTAGCTAGACTGTCACTGACGTTATCGCAATCACATTCTTAGCTAAGCGAAGATATCATAGTTAATGTGTCTTAGTCGTCGGGGTCGACGGATAATAAGCAATGCTGGACTTATTTTTACATTGTCATTATTATTGTTACTATTATTAGTGTCATCCTTATCATCATCATTATCATTATTATTGGGATTACTGCTATTTATCATCATTATCATCATTATTATTATTCTCAGGATGATGATGATAATCATCTTTACTTTTATCATTATTATTATTAACATTATTATTATTATTATCTTTATCATTGTTATTATTGTTATTATTATCATTGTTATTATTATTTTATTATCATTATTGTTATTATTATTATTATCATTATTATTATTATTATTATTATTATTATTATTATTATTATTATTATCATTATTATTATTATCATTATTATTATTATTATCATCATCATCATTAGTTGTATTATTATCATTATTATTAGTATTATTATCATTATTATTATCATAATTATTATTATTATTAATATTATCATTATTATTATTATTATCATCATCATCATTATTATTATTACCATTATTACTAGTATTATTATCATTACTATTATTATTATCATTATTATCATTATCATTACCATTATTATTATTATCATTATTATCATTATCTTTACCATTATTATTATTATTATTAATCCTTATCATCATCTTTGTCATCATCATTGTCATTATCATTTTTCATTATCATTTTATCATTGTCATTATCATCATCATCATTATTAATACCATTAGAATTAGTATTAGTATCATCATTTTCATGTTACTTTTATCATTGTCATCATTATCATCAAAGTAATGATTATCATTATCATCATCATTACTATTACTATAATCATGATTATCCTCATTACTATTATCATTATCATGGTTATCATCATTATTACAGATATTATCATTATAATCATATTTATCTATGACTGTCATTATTATCATCATCATCAGTATTATCATCATTATCAGTATCATCATTATTATCATTGTTATCATCATTATTATCAATACTATTATCATTATCATTGTTACCATTATTATTACTGTTAGTGTACCCATTATCATTACTATTATTATTATCACAATTTCCCTGACTCTTATAATTATCATTACTATCATTATCATTATTATTACCATCATTGTTATAATAATTATTATCACTATCATCATTAATCTTAATACTAATATTATCATCATTATAAATCTTATGATTAGTATCACATCACCATTATAATCAGCTTCAATATTATCGCCATTATCATAATTTATGTCCATATATTTTTATTAGAATCATAGCATTAATAATAATTTTATTATCATAATAGTGTCGTTTTACTTTTATCATTGTTATCACAACTACATCTTTATGATTTTTGCTATTATAATTTCTATAATTCTTATTAGTTATAATCATTGTGATCAACACCTTAGTCATTATGACTACCTTCATAATTTTCACTTTTTTAACACTAATTTCATTACCACACACATCACAATCACGTTACTTATATATGGAAAAGAAACTGAAAAAAATAAAACACCTGAAATGATACTAACAAAACGAAACAAAATGGAACACAAAGCCTCTTTCTTTTTCTCTTGGGGGGGGAGGAGGCGTCAAGTAGAATGAATAATAAATCGAAAGTGAATCTGGAAAATGAGCGAATGAAAAACGCAATATTATTTCACGCAAACGATTAATTTTGAGCGAAACACCACCTGCTTCCCGGTCCCTTCCTCTCCGCCTTCTTCCGAGCCAGGCAGGTTCACTTCGGACAATGGCACATTTGCACAGTCATCCAGGCTTTCTTATGGCCGCCTCTTCTTTCTCCCGCCCGCATTGCACAACGACACCTGCACTCAATACGCTGCCGGGGCACACGCCGCCCAATATACCCACACATGCGTAGGCACAGGTGAAGGATTAGTGCATGGGCTTTGGAGATTTCGACACATAGGTAGATGGGAGAGATGGTTGCGGCTGAGGCTGACACTTCTGGGGACGGGGTCACACACACGCGACTGGGCACGACACAGAACTAATGCGCGGTGGGGGGTGGGTGGGGGGTAATGCCCTGGCGGCTACGGGTACAGAGAGAGGGAAATACTTGTGGAACACTATTACAAAATGAGAGTTCCCTTGCTCGGCCCCCCGGCATTCTTTCGTCGAGTATAGTAGGAAATATATTCCACTTCAAAGTATATATGTATCCCACGTTTCCATCCGTACAAAAAAATAATATCGTATACCTGCTTCTCGCCCAGTCTTCTTCTAACACTCATTATATCCGAGGTCTGTTGACTTGGCGTCACTAGAGACACGGAGTCCGTATTTCCTGAAGGGCACGGACCTCCTGCGGCCGCAATGCCTTCCCGGGCCACACTGGGCGGACCGCGGCCCAGGAGGGACCTCGGCCGGAATGGTGTGTTAATATTTGTACTCCTCGCTGCCGGCCCACTGACCATATTATTTTCCATGCTATTTTGTGACGATCTATTATTGTTCGTTTAATGGCTTTTGGTTCTAGTGGACGACTCCCCGCTGCGGCAGGCGGTCAGGCCGAAATTAATTCACAAGCGCTTTGGGCTCGTCCTTACCACAGCGTTTTGGCATCTCTACCGTCCTGTATCTTACCTTAGATGCACGCACCAAAGTCGAGAAATTTCCATAGCGCCTGGCAGTCGTTTAATCAACTGTTTGCCGTCTGGCCGCGTGCGTCTGACCAGTCATCTATGTAAACCCTGGCGCCCACACAGGATTCTTGTCGATACACCCAAGTCGGTCGCGGACGATGGCTGTTCCCATTGAAGGGGGCGCGGGCCGACGATGCTCTCGCGGTTACAACAACGCTTCCCCCTCCCCCTTAAAGAATTTCAAAGAACTATCATGAGGATCTAAACATTTCGCTCATAAAATGCCGTTACGAATAAAAAGAAAGAAAAACAAAGAGAGAGAGAGAGAGAGAGAGTCAACCTGATGAATCAAACGCTCCTGCATATATTACCGTCGGGTTTGTCATGTTTTCGTTTCACTGGAAGGATTCACTCTTGTTTACTCATCTGTACACGTGTCATTCATCCTTCCCGAGAGGGAATTCGGTGCCGAGGATGTGGATGAAATATGAACAGTCACCAACCTAAATCTTTGATGCTTAGCCTTTCCATTCACTTACCTCTCCTTTCATGTTTTGTCGCATTTTTTTCTTCTTTTTTCTGTCACATTTGTCCTTGTTCTTACCTATGTCTTTACTGTTAATCCTTGCCTTATCCTCTTATTCTTTCCTTCGCCTCTTTCTTACCATTTCTTTCCTCTTACATTTACCGCTTAACTTTGCCCCTTTTCTTTTTATTACACTTTCCTTCTTATCTTTGCCTCTTGTTTTACTTTTCTCTTCTTACTTTTTCCTTCCATTAACCTTACCATTTTTCTTGCCTTTCCTTTCACACATCTCTTCTTTCTATGACTTTTATTTCTTGCCTTTTCCTCCTCCTCCCTCTTTCTCCCTCCTTCTGTTTGTTTTATCCTTTCTTGGCATTTCCTTTTTTCTGGCTTTTTGTCTCTTAGCGCACACACACACACACACACACACACACACACACACACACACACACACACACACACACACACACACACACAACACACACACACACACACACACACACACACACACACACACACACACACACACACACACACACACACACACACACACACACACACACACACACACAACATAGGTGACATCTGACAGAGATTTGTGTCGGTGCGCGTGTGCGTATGTGTGTGTGCCTATATTCATCAACTCTATATTTGCTCTTACTTATTTCTGATTTTCTTAATCAAATAAAACATCCATTTCCACTGATTATTATCTCAGAGCATTTCTTTCAGTATGACCAAAGTTTGATTTAGAATCGCCATTTGCCAGATATCTGTATTCGCTGTTGAGGCATGTTTGCTCAGCGCTTTTGCACTG
>NW_028234412.1:30875730-30880730 GCF_977035675.1 Penaeus japonicus
ATCTCTGGATGTCATTCATCCTGCTGTCAATCATTTTCTGCTATTCATACAATTGTGAATGAAATGACTGCCAATACTATAGCTCATTACTTTCTTAATTTCATTATGTTCATCACAAAAGAGTAATACAGCATATATAGTATATTCCTTCAAGTAAATTTTAGTTGCTGAAATGATCACTACTTCATCACAATTCCAGCTTCCACTTGTTGCCAATATTTTCAAAATGGCAATAGTAACCCTTGAAACTTGTATCTTTTAAAATGCGTAAAACTGCAGTTGGGATGGAAATGAATCGCCTTTATAGCTTTAGCAACTTTATGAGAATGTCCAAACCTGAACAGCATTGTCCCACACAAACACCTTTTGAGACGTGCATTATTATTCATCAAAGTGTGAAACAGGATACGTTCCTTTTTTTACACAAATGGTAAAAAAAAAAAAAAGAAAAAAAAAAAGAGTCAATGCCATATGCATGTACAAAACATCACTAGATATCTTTTACAAACAAATATCACAATGGCAGGTTTCAAAACAAAAGCAATACAAAAGAAAAAAGTGGGAATCTGCTTGCATTTTCCAACACATTACAGACATTTACCAAATGCATATGTTCAACCTGAATTTCCTTTTATTATGCCTACCTATAGTGATCACAGACCAGACACCACATTCAAATAAACATTTTAATGACAAATCATAATAATGAGTATGTGTAAATATCAGTCTAATTAACAGCATCAACAGTACCCTAAAATTAGGCAAAAATCTTTTAATATAAACCACACAGCCATAAAACGTGTGGTATCACTGAACACCAGTCCACACATTACTGATGGCTTCTGCTACTATGCCTATTAAATGTGACCTTTTCTGACAAAAAGTCTTACTGAATTACAACAATTTGTTCCAAGCTTTCTTTGGCAAAGATGACTACACAAAAAAAAGGTTAAGCTACTATATACATGCTGTCATTTCCTTAAACGTTACATTTCAACATGAGCAGCTGACCTGATGATCTAGTGAAAATCCTCAAAAGCAAGTATGTGAACATGTGCATATCATTCATACACAATTTGAAAAATGAGGACACAATCGGAAAATGGTGCATTTCAAGATGTTCACAATTCCTACTTGATTTTAAACCTAAGAAAAATAACACATTCAACTATGATCAATGCATCTCCATGTGTACTTCTATACAGTGTGTTCATTTGGCAATCATTCTAAGTACCAGTACTAAAATTCCTGTCTTGTATTTCCAATGATGAAATCAAAATTTCCTCCTGCCCTGCATCTACAAAGCAACAATTATGATCAAGTATCATTAGGTAAATATTACATCATACAATAGCAGGTTATAGACAGGTTTGGTCAATGCATACAATTGATTTTAAAAACTAATCCAATGATATATGAATATCCATCAAGGAAGTTCATATTAGGGAAGATCACATATGCATTGCGGAGACTGATAAATAAATAAACAAGCTATTAGCAAATGCTTAAAAATGTTCTTTAAATCAAATTGCACAAGTAGCGTATCACCCATTATTCTAAATATATTTTAGCTGAATATAATTTCCCCATTGTATAATAATCATATGCTATATATCTTTTTAGTTACTTTTGTGCCATAATACTGTCTTAGGGATCTCTCCTACTACAAAAAAGAAAAAAAAAAAAAAAATCAGTGAAACTTATTCCGGCAAACTATTTTCAAAATCTTATAAGTATCAAAATGCAAAGTTTGGCAATAACAAAACAGTGGGTTTGCGTCATTACAAGGAATCTTCAAACTAATCTAATTTGATCTATACATCTGACAAATAATTAACCTACTGAAAATAAGAATGAGCTTGCACCAGAAACATTCACAGATACTGGGTGCCTACTGTCAAGTTAATAAGATTCCCCAAATATGAACCCAATTCATTCTCGGAAACTTTCAATTTCAAACCCTGGAATAAAACATAGCCGATACTCAGCATCATCCTAAAAGCTCATATACAATATCAATAAATAATGCTTCTAATTCTGGGAAAATACCGCGGGTGATGTTCCACCTCAGCACATTAAAATTTCCTTAATATGCGTCATCTCTGACATAGAACCCCAGCCTCTGCTTCAGGAGAACAGAGCAAAAACAGTAGCTTGTTGGCATACAAACATTGGCTGTAGAAGAAAACCCTCGTCAGTTGACATGCCCAGCTTCTTGTTTCCACTATGCCGCCGAGATGAGGGATACAATCATTCTGTAAAACAAAATTTCAGTCATAATCTTTCTTGTCTTTGTCTCTAAATACAAGACTCTAAACAAAGATAAATCAGATGAAAAATTTAAACTCCATTATTGACTTGATTTGCAATCGGCTGTATGCAACAGGAACAAATACTGTATTTCATAAATTCATCACACAGGAAGGAAAAGTTCATCTTCCCTACAAGATGGATACACAGCAGTTTAACTGACAGCTAAAACAACTTTCACTGTCATACACAATTTAGTACTTTTTGCATAAACTTAAAACATAAGAAAAAGCATGATATGACATTCACCCATTATATTCTAAACTAGAAACTCCAACATGAGCTTCTATAATACCAAAGCTTTTTACAGCAATTAATTGTCCAAACTTCCGAGAGCAGACTCCATAGAGTGTCCTCGGCAACTCACCCATAGAGATAGTAGAAGAAAGCCAGAAGATAGAAGGCCAGCTTGATCCAGCCCTCTCTCTGGCACTGGCTCAGCACCTCGTGGTTCATGATGCTTGTGGGGTCGTACAATCCAGGCCCTGACATCACTGGTCTGTTTCGGTACCTGAATAACACGCATGAAGTTCAAATCAAAGTCCTGATCTACGAAAGTCTCATAAAATTGTATTTAAATTCAAGGAATATGTTCTCCATATGCTGTTAGCATATGACAGTTGCAAGAATGAAACTACTGTAACTGCTATAAATGTATTTACCTGTTGATATGGTAGGCAATAAGAGGCACATTGAGAGCTAAAGTGAACCACTCGCCAGCCAAGAGGAAGAAGATGTTGAACAGTAAATGAAGGGCATATTCTGGTATCACCAGCTGCAAGAAAATAAGATAATGTCATTAATATTTTCCATATATCACTAGAATAAGCAATTAATGAAGTTCTGACAAAGTGAACTTGCCATAACAAATTGCACTAAATTATTTCAAGAAATGTAATAAAAATAACTTACTACAGTGGTATAGAATAAAATCACTACATTATTTGTCCCCCATGCATGACTCACATCCATTCATTATGTCTACTCTGCTTTTCAATCATTCATGTATTATGTGAAAAATCAAGAGAGTAAAACAATTAAAACAAAATCCTAGATTTTTAAATATCTGCATGTCATACAACATAAAAATCAATTCCAATACAATGATACACGTCCAAACATTCCATTCATCAAAAATATACATACTCCCTTTATCATTCATTCATACATTCCCCCTATTAAACACAAAGCAATGACACTTACTGGATTTAGGCTGTTACACTGGTCTATGGGGTTTTTGTAGTCTGTCTTCAGTTCATCAAAAGCAATTATCTGAAAAAGAAAGATGCAACAAATTAAAAATCAGCAAACTAATTCACTTATTCTGAACCCTGGCAACACTAACTATGTGACCATTTTTTAAAGTTAAATCAATATTTTTAGCGATATCCCAGAGCTGACCATCTTCCTCCTGTGTCAAGCTGCAAAGATTTCGTCCATATCCAAGTATCTTCCGAGGGAGCACCCAATTCAAAAACTTCACTCCATTCTTTGCAAAAGAATCCTTTTCAGAGATTATAATTTCAGAAACCTCACCTGTACTACGAGGTTTATGTTGAAAGGCTCAACCTTTACCACTTTGTAAACAAACATCATCTTAATCACTATAACCATAAACCTATGTGAAGGTGGATTAATTTTACGTAGCAGGGTATTTTGAGATTCTGGTAGTTTTGGTAACAAAAATAACTTCTCAATCTAAAAATCATATCTCATGTCTATCATGTGCAAAATGATACATTTTTTCTCTTAAAAATTGTATTCTCTTACTATAAAAGCCATCTAGGATAAAAAATAAAGTAAAATACCTTAGGATAATGACATAAGTCACGTATAAGAACTCTAAAAGCAACAAGGAACAAAGAACAATGAGTTATGGCAAATTGCTTCCTAATTTTACAATGACATACACACTTCAATAATGGATATTAAGTTTCACATGTAAACAGCAAAGTTGAACTACTAATAAATTACAAACTATACCTACAAGAAAACTGTAACCATTATTTTTCAAAATAGCTTAATACTACCTTAGAAAAATTATTTTGAGGCAATGTTCAACCTGGGCTGGGCATCTTAAAATGTGTGTATTTTCTTTTATCTTCTAAACTTATGGCATGAATTATGAGTCTAGATATGATATATTAGCAAAGTGATACTAATAAGCATTTGGTAATATAGGTCACCACAATTGAAGGAATAAACATCTTGTATGTATATATGTTTGTATGTATGTATGTATGTATGTATGTATGTATGTATGTATGTATGTATGTATGTATGTATGTATGTATGTATGTATGTATGTATGTACATATGTATGTATGTATGAATCTGCCAAAAGCACTAAAGAAAAACACTTAAAACACATGTCTAAAGTTCACAAAATTTTCCCACAATCTCCCCACAGATGAGTGGCAAAGATAGAATTCCAAATGCAAGAGCCTATGCTATCACTTTCTTGCAGAGGCATAATAATGGCTCTGTTCCAGTGCAAAGCAGTTGCAGGTTCTCACTGATCACCATGGATCACTGTCACATTGTGCTTTTGGTACTTGCTCCACCAATAAGTTTAGCCAAGCACCACTGTTCACGATTTCAGGACCAAAATCCAGGCTTTCAGGCGGGAAATAAACATTCTAAAAGACACCTAGATTGGCCTCCTAAAGGATAACATATGTCAAAATCCA
>NW_028234412.1:30885730-30893230 GCF_977035675.1 Penaeus japonicus
TTCCTTCAGTCTTGTAATATTTGTATCATTGGGTAATTATAAAAGCAAGAGAAGTATGGAAAGGTGTCATCACTGTATAAACATGTTTCAAATTCTTGTAATTTACTTGTTTGGCAGTTTGTGCTCCACACTTCAGTCAAACTGGGTCCAGCGACTTTTAAGGCAAAGTAATCTTTCACTCTTTCTCCAATATGTAAACAAAGCATGATAAGGTGTCGGTCTCCTTTTGAGGCTCAAACAAGAAAATAATGTAAACAATTTATTCAAATACAAAAGGCAAAAGTGCCTTAAAATCTACATTACATTCATTCAACAGAAAATAGATATTTTCTCTTTGTCCAAAAAAATGTGTTCTATTTGTGAAACACATATAATTGTAAAAATACAAGTCCTACTTCAACTTTCAAATATGTTAAAAGTACCATCATTGATGTATACTGACAAAAAGTACAGAATTCAGTCATGATTTATTCCTAATACCGTCAACTATGACGAAACAAATTAGTAAACATTAGTCAACAAAGATAAAAAGGGAATGGTTACCAACATCTTTGGAAAGGAAATTACTCTTGGGAACAACAGCTTCCTTATCTAATATTCATCCGTTCTTGAGATGCAACGGAGTTATATCCTCCAACACATTTCGTGGACTTTGGTCAAATGATTAAACAAGATTATTTTTGTCTTTATCTAACCCTTAATGATTAATGTGGAGGTCATCATTTTTTCTTCCTTTTAACCACGTGAAGACATTTTATACAAAAGCACTTTGGAAAATCCTATAAAATAGCACCTATATATTAGACCAAGGAGGTGTCATTGGCTGTGGATTTTGCAGGTATGACATCACAACTGCAGAGATTGATAACCTGAAAGTAAAGTAAAATCTATAATAAACAAGCATATTCTTTCCAATGAAATATTAAATCATCAATAATTAATCAAACATAATTATAATGACAATTTCAAAATAACTTATTGGCTGTCATAAAAGTCTGATTCTAGCCACTATATTAAAATCATTCTTAAAATTAATCCTATGAGTCTATCCACAATCACAACAAAACACTGAACAACATACATGAAGCTGCTGAGCATCTGCTTCGTATCGTCGTTGACTCGTGAATTGGCAAAGCTGATACAGGAGCAATAGAGTGCCACCCAAGCACACCACTTTAACTGAAAATTTAATAAAAAAGAAATACATTTCAGTGTCACAAATCAAATCCATATACAATTTAAGAATATATGCACAAATTTCAAAAGACCTGGCTTATCATCGGTCTCAGAAATCACCTCCACTTTATATAATTCATGTAAGAATGTCGTAAAATTTCTCAAGACAGAAATCAAAAGAAACTGCAGAGGAATGTCTTACTCGCATCATAAGGCCACACATGCTGAAGATCATGCCTAAGACATTCATGTAGTCTGTGGTGGGGTCTTCTCCAGGTGCTCCAGGAGTTCCCTGTGCAGGAGCTTTGTAACTGCGGAGAAATATGTAAAATTAGTGAATCCTGATCTGTGTTGTTGTTGTTGTTTTTTTCTAGGAGATAAACTACTACTAACTAATTTACCAAATTACTTCTAGTGACATTTTCATTTGCTATATCAATCCTCAAGTCTCAAGTGCACACATTTTCTAGAAATATTTGAAGTGCCAGATTCTAATATCAAATGAATAAATACTTAATTCAAGCAACTCTGGATAAAGGAAACAAAGCCATTATGTAGATAATTTATACTACTGATATCAGCTGGCCACCAATTTCTTTTGAACTATCAATATATTTTATAAATATGACAAAAGGAGACTGCTTACAAAGTCGTCTAGTGCAACCTGTAAATATACATGTTACAAATTATAGTATCTATTGCACATACATAAACTCCTGAACTACTAAAGGAGGGTTGAAGCATGTGATATTACCAATTGGGTAACACTCTATGACTGATATAAATCTTATGAATTCTACAGCACAGATCAAATATTACCTAGAAGATGAACTTGTGGACACATCTCCTATATACATGTATTCACAGTGACAGATCTAGACTATTAAATAGATCAGAAGTCAAGCAATAAAGTCATGGAGGCATAGCTACCCCAGAGGGTATTTTTAGCATTTCAGAGGCATTAACCATATATTTAGGGTCAAAATGCCTAAATGGTTGGCACATTTCCATATATCATGAATTTGTCTGTTTTGGAGAGACAATTTGTTACATTACAGGGAGTGGGGCAAGTGCATCCAGGTCCCTGGTGTCAATATCTATTCAGAATAGTGCCATATTAATAATTACCATGATACTGGTATCGATGGATTCGTCTCACCCTCTACTATTCATATATAGTGAGTATGACACACAATACACCCACTTACTCAACAATCTTGACCCCAGTAGCATGGGAGGGTATGAAGTGAATCATGGGAACTACTAAATAAATTAATAATATTAATAATGATAATGATGATAACTTTAATAAAAATAATCATAAAAAAATAAATGCATATTAAAAAAAAAAAAAATATAACTAACATGTTACTGGGGTTATTATGGGCGGGATTATCATTAGCTTAATGGAGGCCGGGGAAAACACAGATAATATAAACCCCAGGGGGTGTGGGGGCAGCCTTCTTTCAAATGGGGCAAGCATTTCTTTATTGTTTCCCTAGCATTTTGCACTTTGCATTTACCTAGCTTATTATTGCATATTTAGGCTTTCCCTGATCTCTCCCCCTATCCCCCCCCTCCTGGGTGTGGGGGGGGGTGGGGTGGGTTAGGTGTGGGTGTGGGTCATCCACATATGAATCATTTGTGGGGCATACTATAGAGTGCTAATTACTGAAGGAGTACTTATTATTAACTATTTACTAGAAGGACAAGTATGTTAATACTGACTTTTTTTTTTTTTTTTTTTTTTTTTTTTTTTTCAAATTTTTTTAAGTTTCCTATAAATAACCGAGGCTATAGAAATAATGGCTATTTGAAAAAAAAAACGAAATTTTTTTTTTCTTTATTTTTTTTCCTTTTCTTCATAATGAGACCTCAAAGACTACATTATCAGGAGTCATCCATACCCTCTAGATTCAGAAACAATAAAAAAACTAAACTAAAAAACTCGTACCCAAAAAAAAAAAAAACTACTCTAAACACACTACTTTTAAATAAAAAAAAATACAAAAAAAAAACAAAAAAAAAAAAACACCCTCATACCCTCACCTCCCCTCTTATCGCTCCTCTTGGGATGACTCTTATCTATTTGCAGCCTGCTGAATTTCTTGATCTCTAGAACTCTCTTCTCTCTTAACCTTAGTCCGTCGTCTGCTGCTTCTCCTGTGAGGCTTCGATGACAACACAGCGCCGGGTCCCTTCGCGCTGTGTAAAGAGGGAGGATGAGTATAAATTTTTTTATATCATTGTTTTCTCAATGAAATATCATAGAATATATTGTACTATTGGTATGGAATTATTTTTTTTTTTTTTTTGATCTATCACTATTATCACTATATTACTAAAGATGCTGGAAAAAAATAAAAAATATTATTTACTACTAACTACTAAAGGAAAACAAAAAATTTTTTTTTTTTTATATAATATTATATTTACATTATTTTATTTTAAAATTATTGTTTTGATTGATAATCTTTTTCTATATATAATCATACTATTAAGTGTCGTTATCCTTCCCTTTACTAGTGATAAAAATGAGATTTATTATTAATATCATATCATTAATAATCCTCATTATTGTTATTCTTACCATTATCATTATTAGCATCACCATTATACTATTATTATCATTGTTATCATTAGCATCTTGATTACTATCACTATTATCATTATTGTTATGGTATCGTTCTAATTATACTATTCATTATTGCTATCATTATTATAATGATCAATATCATTAATATCTTTGTCATTATCATTATTATTACTATATCATTATTGTTATTGTCATCATCATTATTGTTATCACAATTATTACTAATATTATCATTATTATTATCACCATTACTATTATTATCATTATTCTCATAATTATTATTGTCAATATTATTATTATTATCATCATCATTGTTGCTGCTGTCTTTATTATTATCATTACTATCTTTAGCTTATCATTGGCATAATTATTATTACCAATATTATCATTATTATTATTTTTATCATCATAATCATCGTAATTATTCTTATTATCATTCATGTTATAATTACTATCACTGTTATTAGCATCACCATTATCATTCATGTTATTATTATCATTATCATTACCATTGCTATCATTACTATTACTCTCATTATTACTCTCATGCTATTATCATTATTATTGTTATTACAACCATTTTTATTATCATCATTGTTATTGCCTTTCTTATCATTATTAGTACCATCATTATCATTTCATTGTTAGCATTACTATTATCATCATTATCATTATTGCCAATATTATCATTATTAGTATTATCATTATCATGATCGTTATTATCTTCATTATTGTTATTATCATCATTACATTATTACAACTGCTATTATCATTATCACTACCACTATCATCACCATCACCATCTTTATCAGAATGATTATTATCCTTACTAATATCATCATTATCATTATCATTATTCTATCATTATCAATATCATATTATTATTGTCATTATAATTGTTTTCATTATTATTACTGTTGTCGTTGTTGTCATGATCATCATTATAATTACTATCATTTTTATCATCATAATCATTATCAAAATTTTATTATAATTATCATTTTCATCATTATTACTTTTACCATTTTCATTATTATTATTACCATTATCCTCATTGTCACTATTATCATCCTAATTATTTTCACTATAGTCATTATTATCATTTGTATAGTCATTATATCATCATCATTACAACTATCCTTATCATTATCATTTTGTATTTGTCATTATCATTCTTCTTATTATTAGTATTATTAGTATTGTTCTTATTGTCATTATCATAATCATCATTATCATTATCACTATTATCATTGTTATCATCATCATTGAAATTATCATCTTTATTATCATTATCATTATTGTTATCATTAGTAATATAATTTTCATTATCATCATCATTAACACTATCCCTGTTATTACTATTATCATTATTGTTATTGATATAATAAATCGTATCTATATTATAATGAATATCTTAATTATCATTATTGTTATTATTAGTAGTATCATTATCATCATTATCATAATTACTGTCAATATTCTTATTGTCATTGCTAATATTATTATCATCACCATTATCATTATCGTATCTCTTATAATTATTATTTATTATTATTGTTCGATCATAATGACTATCATTATCATCATCGGTATCATCATCATTATTATTTTTATTATTACAAAATTTATTATCATTTTTATCATTATTATTATCATAACCATCACCATTACGATTATAATAATTAATATCACCATTATCATTATCAACATTTTCATTATTGTTATTATCATTGCTACTATTACTTGTCACTCTCATCATGATTATCATCATTATCAATATCATCATTATAATTATTTTAATCCTATTCAAGTTCAAATTCAATATACAGTTCAAATTCAAAATACTTTATTCCATTCATTACAATGGCTATTCTATTTACATTGTGTAATAACATAGTATTAACGTAAACAATATAAAGTACATGTGTGGCCAATATAGACAACATATTAATATTGCAAGTGTTTATGTTTGGTTTGATGTTCAAGCGCCTGATGGCATTGATAATTCAGATGTTCTTTCAATTTGGTCTGAATGTATTTAGGTTAGAAATGTCTCTAAGATGTTGTGGCAGATGGTTCCATATCATCGGTCCTCGGGTCTGCATATTTCTTGCCCCTGTTTTCGTATTTGATCTTTTGATATAGAGATTTTTTTGTCTTGTTTTGGCTCCTGTTAAACTGGCTATTATTTTTGTAGGTAAAAGCCAATGTGGATAATTTCCTTGTATACTTTTGTGGGTTAGTATACTTGTGTCATAATTGTATTTTTGTTGGATTTTTAACCATTTTAGTTTGTTTATCTGTGGTGTTATGTGGTCGAATTTATACACATTTCCTGTTGCTACTCTTGCAGCAGTTTCTCCGTTTTTCTTTTTTTTTTTTTTTTTTTTTTTTTTTTTTTTTTTTTTTTTTTTTTTTTTGTGTGTGTGTGTGTTTTGTTTGTAGAACCCCAGATGTTTAGGCAGTAGTTAATGATACTGAGGGCAAGTGTTTGTACAACAGTGATTCTTGTTTCTGTAGGGATTTTGTCTTTTATGTGATTTAGGTATAGCAAGGTGCTCATTACCTTCCTGTAAATGTAGTCAATATGTGTTTCAAAAGTCATGTATCTGTCTATGTATACTCCTAGATTTTTGACTGAGGTGCTTGGTTTAATGTAGCAATCTCCGAATTCTATAGTTGTATCTGTGGGGATTTTGGCAATGTTTTGACGGCTGCCTATGAAAATGAATTGTGTTTTCTGTGGATTCAGTTTCAGACCATTTCTATCAAAGTAACTCTTTGCTTCTGTGAGTGTCTGTTTAGTGTTTTATATTAATTCGTTTAAATTGTTTACAAACACTGCGCGAAGAAATTGAAAGTCATCGGCGTACTGAATAAGAAGACAGTTTTTTGCAACTGTCAACAAGTCATTACTAAATATAATAAATAATATTGGACCTAATATTGATCCTTGTGGAACACCAAATGAGACTTGATGTTTTGATGATAGATTTTCACGTATTTTGACAGAGTTCTGGTGGATATGTAATATCTAAACCAATAGTTATAAATTCTGTGATTTCTTAGTTTGTTCAGAAGAATTTCACTGTCAAAGGCCTTCGACAAATCACATAGAGTTTATTTGGTTATTGTCTATGTTGCTATAAATTTCATTTGTGATTTTTAGTAATGCTGTTTCGGTTGATAGCTTACTTCTAAATCCATGTTGCGTGTTAGATAGAAGGTTATTTGTTTCCAGGAATGCTGTTAATTGATTTGCGACTATTTTCTCAAGAACTTTTGACGTTACTGGGAGTAGAGTAATGTAGCGACAATTGTTGATCTCATCTCTATCTCCTGATTTGAAAATAGGTGTTATGATGCCATGTTTCCAGAGTGATGGATAAGTACCGGTGACTATAGATGTATTCATAATAACTATCAGATAGTACGCAATTGCAGGTAGACCATCCTTCATGAATCGATGGGCGATACCATCCGCTCCTATGGAGTTTGTTTCTCGCAACGGCTTTATCGTTTGTATTGTTTCTATTTCTACTGGTTGTGGTCTGAAAGAGTTTACTGCGAGCCTTGTTCCCGTTGTGTTTTGTGGAAATGTGGAGGCGGTTTTATGTTCATAGGTGAGTCTGCCGACTTCTGCAAAGAAGTCATTTAAATGTTCTTTATGGTTTCTGGAATTTATGCAAATGTCTGTGTGATGTTTCTTCTTAGGCACTATTGTATTT
>NW_028234412.1:30898230-30900730 GCF_977035675.1 Penaeus japonicus
CCTTGTCTTTGACCTTACTGCCAGAAGAAAAAAAAACTTACGCAAAAGTTCTGGGCAGTCTATTAACACGATCTCGGATTTTGAATAAATATAATGGGCCTATGCTAATCTGAATGATACTTTAAATGGGAGAAATATACGTAGTCTCGAAAAACTCCAAAGTCACAATTTTACACATAGAGTCCCTGTCCAAGCCATAACCAAGGTAAAACACTCTTAATTATTTACTACTTGTCATCAACTAACAGTCACGTACTAAGAAAAAGAAATAAAGCCCATGATGAATGCCAAGGCCGCAGAATCAAGGCTTGCTTAGCTCGGACATGAAAATAAAGCGTTTGAAATTGTTTTGAAACAAATGCCGATCAACAAACGCACGTTGCGCATTTTTCCATAGTAGTCATTCTTGTATTCTTTATGCAAGGTTGTATGCGAAATTGAATTATTTTGAATAAGTGAAAATAATACCCCCCAAGAGGTCTGAATGAAACAAATAAATTAATTAATAAGATGGAAGAAAATGTAGTTGTGACAGATTTGTTTTTCTTTTTGTCTTTCTATTTAAGAGTCTTTGAATACGAACCATTGGTATAACATGATCGTTAATCCTGACTCAACCATTGCAAATGTAGGAACCAGTTGCAAAATCCTAATATCGCAAATCAAAAGAACGCTATAGTTGGATCAGTACTGTATATATGCATACATACATACATACATACACATGTAGTGCGCGGTATTTTTATATATTTAAAAAAAAATAGAAAGAAAAAGAGGACAACCAACCGAAGTATGGGCGTTAATTATTTGGGTAATTCATAATCCAGATAACCTCTTTTATCATAAAAATAACTTGGTAACGTGACGTATTAAGGTTATCCGTTTACACCCTCAGTTTTAATTACTGTGAAGATAAATTATAATGAAACTAGGCTAATCATGCCTTTAAATGTATATCAAATCACATAATAACTCAACACATACAAAAATAACTTCTAATACATATCTCTCATAGCAATCTCTCTCTCTCTCTCTCTCTCTCTCTCTCTCTCTCTCTCTCTCTCTCTCTCTCTCTCTCTCTCTCTCTCTCTCTCTCTCTCTCTCTCTCTCTCTCTCTCTCTCTCTCTCTCTCTGACACTCTCTGAAGATATCTGTCTTCATTCTTCCTTCTTCTTCGTTGAGAATCGGTCATGACGTGTTAGTCTTAATTCCGGTCTGGAGTTCCGGCCTTAAACTCAGCCTTTGAACCCGCTCCTGAGAATTAACTTTTCATTGGATTTGTTCTTTATGGCAAATATCATTATTATCTCTCTCTATATTAGTTGAAGTATTAGCTCTGCTGAAATACACTACTCTCACCTCGAAGGTAGGATAGTTAGAACCTCCTGCTCGTGTCCAAGGGTCCCTTTGTGTGACGTCATTCATGGCAGGTCACCATTTTCACACAGAATGTTGGTTCTATTCTCTATTTTCTTGTGGCGTTATCATTACCCTAAAATATCTTATCCAATATCGAGTAATTCGTGATATCACATTTCATTAGTTAACTATCGGCTTTCAAATATACTGCTACAGGTACTCATTTTCACATACTATGACAGCACGTTTTCTATTATACCGAAATTGGTAACCTTAGTAGATTACAATTATATGGTTTTCCTTAAAATGATTCTTATTTTACATTATTACATAACCTTTGTACAATTTACAAAAGGCTATCCAATCTAAGTAATACATTATATTAATACATTACATTACTTTTACAAAGATAATCCTGATCAGATTATGCAGGAAAGACTTACATGAAATGAATGATACATAGTATTACTTACATGTATTGGCAGTATCCTCGGTCACACATAATGGAAAAAAAAACACAATAATTTCAATTTCTTAGACGGATTTCGGTCATTAATTCTCTCCATAACATCCCGGTCACTACACGGCCCAAGAACTCAGCCTTTGAACCCGCTCCTGAGAATTAACTTTACTTTAGGAACGTATAACAGAGATTAATCAACAATTTCACTACCATTTTTGAGAAATAACGTAGGAAGTTTCCACTAAACTTAGCATAGTTCTGGTTCATAGATTGATAATAATACATCACTCTATAAGATCACAAAAGTTTTATAGACCAAATTACATCTGAATTTCACAGTTAGTATAAAACATTTACAGTACATCTATTACGTATAATTACTACCAGTAACGTTATAGTATGTAATTCAAGCACTATCTAATAAATGTGTATTATTATAATAATTATAATTATTATAATAACAGAAATGAGTGCACTTATAGCGGGTTTAATTTGATAAACTCATAATGAGGGTAAGATTTACGAGTATGAGTCTCCCTATCTTCTTGATTTGGTCTTTATGGCAAATATCATCACTATCCCTCTCTATATATTGATTGAATTATCAACCCTGCTGAAGTAAATGAAGTGCACTTCTCTCACCTCTGAGGTAGGATAGCTAGAATCTTCTGCTCGTGT
>NW_028234412.1:30910730-30918230 GCF_977035675.1 Penaeus japonicus
TTCTTTGTGTTTAATAAAGACCAGAACTTCACATAACTATTTCAGTCTATTCTGTAACAACTTCCCTTTCTTGTTTATTTCCTATTATACTCTTACTACTTGTTGCAATATTTTGATATTTTTTTCTTTAAAAAATCCCATCCACATAGCCATTGCAGTGTTTTCCTCAAGTGAATTCCTCTTGTTGCAATATTTTCAACAGAAGTATTATTATTGCAATAACTACCTCAAACAGAAGTACTATTATTGCAAAATTTACCTCAACACAAGTCCAACCCACTTATTAAACACCTTTCACAGCTTTACCGCAGTCTCCTCTCCTCTCCCCGGACAGAACCACCGCTCGGGGAAAGATGGTCGTGCGGCAATACAACGATGAGCTCAAGTTCCTGGAGCGCATTATGCCCAACTGCTGGCGGATCAAGAAGGGTTTCCAGCCCAACATGAACGTGAGGCTTGACTTGTGCGCTGCGGCCCTTGTTTGGTTTGGTTGTTGCTGTGTTTGTTATGGTGTGCTTTTTTTCTGTCCTTGTTGTTGTTGACGGTGTTGCGGGTTTTAGGACTTGTTTGTCTTTGTTTTTGTTGTTTTTTGATGTTGTTGTGCTTATTTTTGACTTGGTGATGTCAGGGTTTTTGTGTGTGTGTGTGTGTGTGTATGTGTGTGTGTGTGTTATTATATTGATATATAGATAAATAGATAGATAGATAGATAGATAGATAGATAGATAGATACCATAGCGAGGATGAGCCAGAATCCCACATAAAGCATACCCAGGCAAGGATAATGTACACCATATAGACGCAGAACTTTATGACTTAGAGGGAAAGTTCTCGTGCTACAGCTTTCCAAAGGCGGCCCCTGTTTTTCAATGCTTTTATTGAAAAATGACCTTAAGCTTGTCCAGAATCATAGACAAGGTGGAAAGACGTTGTCCCTGCTCTAATATATGGCATGAAGAGCTTGAAACTAACCTTTACAGAGAAGGCATAGCGCTCTCTTGAGGGTTCCTTGGAGCCTCAGGTTGATAATGATGTCAGTATTATTGTTATTGCTTTGATATTTTTATTATTAATATTGTGGATATTGATAGTAAGGTTAATGTTGTCATTGATGTTCTGTTGTTATTGTTGATGTTATTATTGTCTTAGTATAAATTGTTTTATTTTTATTCATATTTTATATTCTTTCTGATTATTATTATTAGTACAATTGTTATTTATTACCATTATTTTTATGATTATTTTATTATTATTGTTATTATCATTACCTTATATTTAGTATTGTCATTATTATTATAATCTACATTTATAAATGATGATTAAAATCACCCTGATTTAAGGGACCGCAACAGTAACATGTCTCTAAAAAAGGGGACTAAAATCTCCATTGCATCAGTTGTAAATACTTAAAAGACTCATTTGTATGTGCACCACTGAGTCATGCTCTTATGTCACGCACTGGACCAGGTGGTGGACCATCTAAAACAAGGGTTCTTAACCTGGGGTCCACTGAGGAGATCCTTGAAAGTCAGATGAAAAGTGAAAATTTAAATTCACAACAGGGAGTTTTTTTGTTCAGGTTGTGTGCTTTGTTCATACTTCGCCTGTGGATATACTGTATGAGGCAAATTATTTTTCAGAGAGATAAGGTACATTTATTTCATGCAATATTTGGTTTGTTTTTATTTGCATTATTTTAGAGGGTGTGTCCATGATTCATAAAAGATTAAGAATCCTTGATCAGAAGGGAATGAATGGCACCCCCCCCCCCACCCCACACACACACATAATCTTCATTCATGTACTCAGATATAACCACACACTCACCCACACACCACCAAAGCTGCTAGAAGGCAAAGTGAGCATGAAAGACCAAGGTGCATGAGAGGTTTCCTGAGACAGAGCTACCAACTGATTTATGAAATCGCTCTATATAATGATAATTAGACAGTAGAAGTAGTATTAATGATGATAATGATGATGGTAGTGAAAACAAGCATTATGATAATAACCAGCAAGATCATACTACAAAGAATGATAGGAGAAAATTATAGGAGCACAGACAGCAGTTTTCTCCAAGGCCAGCACTTGTTTGAACATGTTAACCTATAAATAATGTACTGAATGTCGCTGTCTGTGATGCAGAATCTGGCCATAAATATAAACACGGTCACAGTGACAGTGTAAGCTATTTTGATTAATATTATGTTGTAGCTGTACCTGATGTCTTATGGAAGAAATAATTATTTATGAAGAATCATGATGCAGAGTGAAAAAAATATCTTAACCAGTGTTCTTAGTAAGAATGGTTTATTATGTTGTTTATTCTGGCTGAAAATATTGATTTTGTTAAGGGTATGGCAAAAAAATGGATAGCAGTTATTTGAAAGGAAAAAAGATATTTGTAGATTTTTACTCTTTATTATTTATTTATTGTTTCTTTTTCTCAGCAGCAGAAATTCATTACTATTACTAATCTTATCCCTCTAATTTCTGCAAAGGTCGATGGAATATTTTACGTCAACGATCACCTTGAGAAGCTCATGTTTGAGGAGCTGCGAAATGCCTGTCGTCCTGGGATGGTAGGGGGCTTCTTGCCTGCTATGAAGCAGATTGCAAATGTTGCAGCTTTACCTGGCATTGTTGGGAGGTCAGTTGGACTGCCTGACGTCCACTCTGGCTATGGCTTTGCAATCGGTAAGGACTCTGTCTAGTTTGTTTTTTGCCATCTTCTTACTCAAAGATTATGCTTGTCATTTTGAAATATGTACGAGTCTTATGTTGTAGATTTGTGTTCTGTTCCAGGTTGGTGTGAAGGAAAGGCATTTGAGAAGCAAATTTCATCATATTTAAAAATGCGTAGATTTGATATAATTGAATATGCAAATGTAATTAGATATTTACTATTTACTCTTGATTGTTTTAGAGTTGCCAAGGGCAATATCAGTCATGATATTGGCCAACAACCACCAGCTCTCAAATGTCAGATAATGGCCACCCTGAGAGGTGCTGGATGTGCTGGGATTAGCACAGATTAACATGAGGCAAATGCTTGAGTGACCTCGTCTTTAAAGATGATGTGATTGTCGATGTTAAAGCAGTGTAATCAATATCAAGATCTTGAAAGATCAACATTTAGTTATTTATAAGAAAATCAGATCAGAAAGTACATTCATCTATTACTCTAATCGGCATTGGTGGGTAGATAATTGTAGAATTGTATCTATATGCTGTGATGATAGTGGCTTTTCTTTTTCAGGCAATATGGCAGCTTTTGATATGGATAATCCAAAAGCTGTAGTGTCACCTGGAGGTGTAGGGTTCGATATTAACTGTGGAGTTCGACTGCTTCGTACCAACTTGATGGAAAGTGATGTTAGCCCTATTAAGGTATGTAGTTGAATAGAGAATGAAGCCATAATTGTGGCAAAAGTGACTGTAATTTATGTGTAAAATGTTTTGACCCATTGCGGACGGGGTGCCTAACGACCTAACTAGTTGTCAGGGTGGGTGGTCTTGGACACTAGTGTCACCAGCTAAAACTTAGAGGGACAGGGGAAGGATTTTTCCACCCTCCAGGTAGTGCAGACTATCCCAAACAATATTTTTCCTAAAGTCCATAATAAAATGTGGGTTTAGGCTGACTTTAGAACACTGCAGCTCTGAAGCTAGCGCCGTTACAGCCATAATACTTCATGACTGTGTGCGGGCTTCAACTGTGAGCTGATCGACATGGATGTCATGACACCCGCACGTAATGGGTTAAAGGAGCCAGTGTCAGAAAAGTGTCATTATCATATTGTAGAAAGGTAAAGTTGGAAAGCTCTGATATTTAACATGCATTAGATTTTGACTTTAGATTGGATAATTTAAAGGTAAAATTTCAGAGTCAGAGATAGACCTACATAGCCTATAGTACACGTTAACCTATTGACGATGGGGAGATGTGTCATCCGTATGTTTCTTTCTATCTTTCTATCTTTCTCTCTCCTTCACAGATGTTTCCACAAACACATAGTTACCAGGGACATTGTTTTTAACGTCATTATGTTCATACCAATCATAATACCTGTAAAAATAATACTGAAATTCTCTCAAAATTTGAAGGAATAGGGTAAATAGGCAAAGTCTGGTAAGCCAAGTAATTGACTCTTTGGAGAATAAAATTCTTGCAGACCTGCACAGTTCACTTTAGTTTCAGTTTATTAACACTGGTGCTCCAGGTAAGATCAACAAACCACCACATATTCTGACATGATAAAGCTTGATTTCATTCTTTATTTGACTATAAATCACAAGGGAGTTATGCAGACTGCACACAGTGATGGTGATTTTGGGGATAAATGGTTTATTTAGATGCTTTTATTTATTTCATATGTTGAATAACTGATTTATTTTCAATTGTGTCTTAGAGGAAAAATGTCTTGGAATTCATTACTGTATTTGTTCCTTGTACTTTTTTTTGCCTTGTAGTGTATTTAAGTCTAAAACTGAAATTATACCAATCTGAATGAAATAGTTAGTGGAACTGCTGATGTCAGATATTAGTTAAAAGCATTGTTCTAGTACATAAGAGATTATAAAGGTGCATAGCTGATTTTGCTTTGTTCACTCATTCAAAGCTTTAAAGGAAAATGTCTCTGTAATGTTCTAATTAAAAGTCAGTCCTCGCATAACATTTATATAGTATTACAGTAGATTGATTGATTGATTTATTGATTTTTTTTTTTTTTTTTTTTTTTTTTTTTTTTTTGTATATATAAATATGTGTTAGTTTTTTTTTTCTTCTTCTTCTTTATACAAGGTCAATTGTCTTCATAAATGTAAAATATAGCATTCTGTATTATGAAGTTTAATGTAAACTTATACTTCGTAAACTGACTATGTTCCTAAGAAAAGTCTGGATAGGCCTTGAATTGTTGTATATAGGGTCTCATAATGATTGAAAAGTAAGAAAAATATATGGAAAAAAATTCCTCTTTCCGTTTCCCTCGATAAAGTAGTCTAGTGATACTGAATGACATTCCTTGCACGACAACAGGAGCAGCTTGCCCAGTCCATGTTTGACCACATCCCTGTGGGCGTCGGGTCGAAGGGTATCATCCCCATGACAGCACGAGACTTGGAGGAGGCCCTAGAGATGGGCATGGACTGGTCGCTTAGAGAAGGTAAGCACAGAGATAAATGAGATAAGGAATGCATAACTGGAAGTAGGGAGTAAGGATAAGCATGTTGACAAATGTGGAAAGATAGAAATTGGGGATTGATGGTGCTTTCACAAAACACGGATACAACAGTATATGAACAAAATTTGAAGGGGAAAAAAAAAAACTAGAAAAGAAGCATGCAAGCTGCTTTGCTTCCCTTTTATTGCTGTATATGTGTATTGTTTAATTTTGTTGAGGTATGTCTTTGTGGAGGCCCTCTACTCAGATTAGAAATATGTTAACTTAGTATAACCAATCATTGATGCAATAGATGAAAGCATGTTCAAGTTTCACTCAGATGCACCTGCGCATGTACATGCACTTTCACGTCCTTCCAAGTGAAATTTGATCTTCATTAGAAAGTCTGTTAAATTTTAAGAACACTAGCAATCTTATATATGACACAAGTAATAAAAGTTGTAATGATAGTTTCATCTGAATACATCCATCCCACAGCCATTTCAAGGTATAATCTCAATACCCACATACACTTAGTTTGTCAGATTTCTATCACTGAGTGTCTGTGTTTAAGTTGTGGGTGCAAAGAGTGTTTCACTAAAATGGGTTACCTTGGAATCACCAGTTCCATCCCAGGAAAGGGAAGGCCTCTCTCCTCCCACATATCTGTAGAGACACATGCATATATTAGCTGGGCATATTTTCTGTTCAGCTTCCAACTTGATTTTTATGCTAAGACTTTTCTTACCCTAGGGCAATAAATAGATTAGCAATTTGCCCATTTTGATTTTGAAGGAAAATCGATATCTCCTGGGAATGATTTTCTTCTTAATATATGCATGTATGCATATATGAGAGATGAGATGAGAGAGAGAGAGTTTTTATAAAACTATACTGTATAAAGTTAAACAGCCACATGGCTTTGTTAACAAATTTTCAAGAGTATTTAGCTGCTGCCAAAATAAATGCAACTTGCCAGCTGATCACAAAACCTATATCTCTACATTTATATCTATCTGAAAGCTCTTAGTAATCTTGTAGTTAAAATCCAATCACTTATTTTTTGTTAATAAAACAGGAATTACCGAAATAGCAAGAGCAGATAACATTGAAATTGGTAATGATGTAGAGAAAACTTTGTTACATCAGTAAAAACTATAACAGAAGTAAACTTGTTCCAGGTTATATTTGGGCCGAGGATAAAGAACACTGCGAAGAGTATGGGCGAATGGCACAGGCTGACCCCGCCAAAGTCTCAATGCGAGCTAAGAAAAGGGGTCTGCCACAGGTAATGGAATATAAATTGGAACTCAATCCCCAATTTGGAATTGCAGGATTGGTTAGACTGTTGATTGTGATACACTTTTTAGTATTAATTTCAGTACTTGTGATATCAGTATAACTATGATTAATAGACAATAATGATTAATTATAGTACTCTGCTGCTTGTTTCTGTACACACAACAGCTGGGTACTCTAGGTGCAGGCAACCATTATGCGGAGATCCAAGTGGTGGATGAAATATACGACAAGTGGTCAGCCAGCAAGATGGGAATCGAGGAGAAGGGCCAGGTGTGCGTCATGATTCACTCCGGCTCCAGGGGCTTTGGCCATCAAGTAGCAACAGGTTTGTTTTATTTTCTGTGATGAGGTTTTTAATGAGCATAGTGTTAAAAAAGAAGAAAAGTGAAATATTACTCTGATTCTTTGTTGTCCAGTAACTAATGATGTGTATTATGTTCATGTGAGTTGTATGTGTGTCTCTATCTAAAATAGTTGTGTAACTGTTTACATCTTTGTCTGTATTTGTAGCACATGTGTTTTGTTTACATACCTGCATTTATTAGTAGCAGTCCTTGTCCATCACTAAAACCCATTTGATGTTCCCAGATGCACTCGTTGCCATGGAAAAGGCCATGAAGAGAGATGGCATTGATACAAATGACCGACAATTGGCATGTGCCAGGATCAACTCCCCAGAGGGCCAGGACTACCTCAAGTCAATGGCAGCGGCAGCTAACTTTGCTTGGGTTAATCGCTCATCCATGACGTTCCTCAGCAGACAGGTGATTTGTCCAGTGAAATAATATGTTTATTTATGTAGCCTGTTAACTATTTTTTTTTTTCTTTTTTTCTTTTTTTTCTGTTGAAAAACAAAGGGGATAGGGTCACCTCCACACTGCATTTTTTCTGTTTAAAATATGATCAGTCTATTCCATCAAATGTGTAACTAACACATACCAAATTTTGCTAAGGAGAATCACTTTGCTAATATATCAAATGTAGATTTATATATCATACTATAAGTTTAGAAAATGATAGAAAACAACATCTT
>NW_028234412.1:30950730-30953230 GCF_977035675.1 Penaeus japonicus
TAATAATAATAATAATAATAATAATAGCTTTAATTAGTAAAATTTGCATAACACAATAATAACAATGCTGATAATCATTACAAAGATGAAAATGATGATGATGATGATGATGATGATGATGATGATGATGATGATTGACAATAACAGTAATAATAATAAAAATAATTTCTGAAAAAAAGAAAACAACAAATGGAATATGTCATTACCATCGTGCTTCCCTGACGGCCCAGCCATGTACACAGGAGACCTTCGACGGTTTCCTCGAGGAGACCTCGATCGGGAACGAGACCTGGAGCGACTTCTTCTATCACGGCGTTCTCGCTCGCGATCTCTGTCTCGTCTAGAAGGGTCTCGTTCTCGAGAGTGTGACCTGGTTGAAAAATTAACATTAGAGAACAGAAGAGAAGAGTAGAATAAAATATAGAATCTGAAGAGATTCGAACAAGGGGGAAAATATGCCTAAAAATAATAAAAACCTAAAAACCATAACAAAGGAGAGGTGGTCTCTTTCACTTTCCTATTCTATTCCATTCTATTCACATCCCTTGTTAGCATTATAACCTATTTCTTTTACTCTGATTGATGTTTTTGTCAACTAGAAATAGACAAACTGTGAATATATATATAACATGAGAAGACTTTGAAAATTAACTACACTAGAGGTAATGTGAGAGAACATCCTATCAAATGTGCTCTACCTTCTGTATCATTTGAATTTCTTTGGACAAAACTTGGAATAAATAACAGATATGATAAGCACTAAAAAGAAAAACAAAAGGTTAAAACATTATCATTTTCTTCTTCCTTCTGTCAATGACATTCCTAAAAACAAATTTGCTCTCATGAGGTCTGTCCACTATCATTATGGGGTCCCGCTAATCAGGGCAGAACCCCGTTGATAATTTTTCAATTCTTGCTTTCCACCATAAAAAAATGGGTCTTACAGAATTTCTTCATCTTCTTAAATGCCGTTTATGTCTATCCTATTCACCCCAATTACAGCTTACCAGAGCAGGTATAACCAGTCTTTATGGTCATGATCGTGTCAAGGCTGTCAAAAACTGCTGGACTTTTTCCCCATACCATTCTCATTATCAAAGGGGCATATGTAGTGTCTACTTATATACCTGGTACTGTTTGGTAAGTTTCCCCCAGCCATACCAACTTTATCAGCACCAATGCCCCATGCCCCTTGTGGGCTCTCTTCTCCCTGAGCCAATCATGCAGCCTTGTTCCTTGCCTCTTTCGTTTTCTGAATGAATGTAGTGAGTGTGAATTGGTAATTTTGGTATTGTATTCCCTATTTCATGTAAGCAAACCGCCTCCATCTTTTCTTCTTCCCAATTCCCCCTTGCAAATCATACTATTGTGTATCACAGAGGTGCCACAAGGTTTTTATGGTATTCTTATTATAAAAATACCAAAATACATCTAAGCATATATTCTTTTCATTGTTTTCTTGAAATAGGTATTTTTTGCTTTAAATGTTACTTCGTTGCATGGCAATTGTTTTTTTAGATGGCATGGCATATAAATTTATCTTATTATGTCACTTGTATACCAAGTAAGTCCTATAGCTTAAATTTAATATTAGAAAGAATAAGAAAAAAAAATTAGAACACTCAACATCATGCTAAGATATCTACACAAGCTTTTCATGTACTCTGCCTTACTTATAAAAATACATGTATATTAATCTGTTTCTCCTTTTCTATTTGGCACCTCAAAGAATTGCCCTTCCAAAATGAGTTCTAAATTTGAAAACAAGCCTGCACATATTTGTGTGTACTTTCACTTTTTAACAAAACAAACAGATTGAAAATCTCTTTCTCCAAAAATATGTGAAGCTAAGCCTGTGATGAAGCTAGCACCTATACAAATACCAGACATAAGTGCTCTTACATGTGTCTACATACATGAACTATACAGATGTGTATGTATAATCATGTATGAGAGTACACGTGTATATACATATATGTTTAAATGTGTGTATATGCCTGTGTAATATAATAAAACATTTCACTTTCCTTCCTGGGGAAGTATAAAGAGCAAACTTTGAAATTCGTCAGTGGGCAGTACACTACATTTGCTCAATCCTATTCGCTTCAATTTCAACTTATAAATCCTAAACAGGGCTTGTATGGAGCATACTCTGGCAAACAACCCTCAGCTCACCTCCCAAAAAGTTGCCTGAATGTTCTTGTCAGGTACTGTAAGGCTTCTGATAACAGAATAAAAACAAAAACAAAACAAAAAACACACACCTGTGTCGGTGGTATCTGTCACGGTCTCTATCCCGGTCTCTCTCCCTCTCACTGCCTCTCTCACGGCCCATTGCTCCAAACCTGTGAAAAAGAACAAGGACATTGGAAGAAAAAATGGTGTATTTAATTCTTAACTTTATATATATATCAATGTGTAACTAAAAATAAATGTTAGTTGCAAATAAGGGATATATAGACACAGACTAAATAACCATTCTGTTAATACATGCACTGAA
>NW_028234412.1:30955730-30963230 GCF_977035675.1 Penaeus japonicus
AACTTGGACTAGTTCCTTACTTGGAGATAAATATTAATTACTACAATAGCAGTACCAATGGATTCATCTTACCCTATACTACTTATCTATCCTGGATATAAATAGTAATAACACCCTAATACTCCAATATCTGGGCCACAATAGTAGGGAAGGATATGGAGGAGGTTAGAGTCTTCAACCTTCATCCTATCCTGATAAACAACTGACAGGTGTGTTTTGTATTCTATCTGATGTATATGTGTGTGTGTGTGTGTGTGTGTGTGTGTGTGTGTGTGTGTGTGTGTGTGTGTGTGTGTGTGTGTGTGTGTGTGTGTGTGTGTGTGTGTGTGTGTGTGTGTGTGTGTGTGTGTGTGTGTGTGTGTGTGTGTGTGTGTGTGTGTGTGTGTGTGTGTGTGTGTGTGTGTGTGTGTGTGTGTGTGTGTGTGTGTGTGTGTGTGTGTGTGTGTGTGTGTGTTTTAAGTGAGCCATCTATCAGGAAAAAAAATATTTCAGGATGCTTAGTTTATCTACAGATGACAGCCCATGAGAGCTACCACCCCTGGGTCGACTGGCCAGTCATGGTGGTTTCATGTTCCTCATTGTTGGTGAATCCCTAGGCTTTCTGAGTTAATTTCAAGCTGCTTATCTTATCATGAAGGCATGTGTGTGTTTGTGGTACTGCTTCCAGTACAGGATATATTTTGGCATTGTGGGATAGACACTGACAATGTCTTCTAAAGGTTTATCGACAAATAAGGAAACAGTCCAAGCTCTAAGTACAGGTAACCTCAACTTGGTAAGGTTAGATAAGGTCACTGGATTAGGATTTTGAAGACGAAAAATACCTTGAAAAAAGAGCATACAAAATTCTTAAAAAAAACTTTGTCATGGCATAGGCACAAAGGCAACCATGTTTGCTGTAAATTGTAAGGACACAATATATTTCACAGTTGACAGATATAGTATATAATTAGATTACATTTGTGGCATATATCAATCCAATTCATTTCATACATTATCCCGCACTTTCCCAGGCCTACTTAACATTCTCCCCACAGATTGTGTTCTCTGCATATGAGTAGCAGGTGAGAGGAACCCATCAGTGCCACTTATATGTTGTAGCAACATGAGGGTATTCTGAATAATCACCTCAAATAAATCACTATTGAGATCAATCTAGATACAGAAACCAAAATCAGGAGGCCAGACAGCTAGAGGAATCTCCAGAGCTAGGTATGAGTCTGTATTGTGATAATCTAACTTTCATTAGTTATTCCCTTCGTTTTTACCCCTTTAGTCCCCCCCCTCCTCCTCCTCCTCAAACCATCGAGCCATATCATCAATATTGGTCGACCTTGTATAAAACTATTCCACATGGAGAGTATCTGTATCATGAGCAACCCATCGGTCCCACTTTCCCTGACATCGACCCCGAAGATCTTTAAAAAAAATAAGAAAGAAAGACCCTCCTTCCAAAAGGCCAAGGAGCAATAATCAGTAAATCACGTCTCATACGTTTTGGTCCACCAATGGATTCGACCGCTGTCCTTTTCTTCCTTTTTTTGAGCGGTTCTGCCTTTTTTAAGAGGGTTGGTTCTACGCCTGGTTAATGATAAACGGTGTATCTCTCTGGTAGTTCAGAGGAAAATGTTTTGGTCGTCTTAACTTGGCGAGAAATTAGATGTAAACAAAATGATTTGCCAATGGCAGACGTTCCTTAGACTTTCAGAGCATATTGTTTATTTTCTCGCCTTTTCTCTGCTCGGGAGCAATGCTAAACGGACTAGAGAAATCCTAGATATCCTGCCGTCTTTATCCCAAAATTTAGTAGACCTTTTACGACAAATATGTTTAAAAAAATAGTATTTACCTCGTGAACGAACGTCTTTGAACAAAACAAATGCGGGGATCTCTTCTATGCACACCTGACGTTCGAGTTCATTATTATTATTTTTTTTAAATGCATTCTTGTAATATGACATTTCACAGTAAACTAAAGATTATGAATGTAAATATGACAGGCAATATGGCTTATTTCGGGATGATGAATCAATCTTTTGGTAGGTTGTGATGCATTAGTCTACATAAATGAGTTTCGAACGCAAGGTCCATGCGGCGGGATTTTTGGAATTTATTTTGAGTGAAAATCAACTTTTTTTCGGAGGGGGGTCCTTCAAAATGGGAGGGTACCGATGGGGGAGGGGCCCGTGCCCACTCGCAGTTTCACCACTATTTCCATATCACTGAAAATATATCATGATTTTCACATATCGAATATAAGGTAATTTAAGGGAAAGTTCAAAAATATACTTCAAATCTTAAAATATTCCTACTACCTATTCTACTTGCTACTTAAGATGCAAAATATTGGTTAGAAAATAAAAATTACTTTTGAGTTTATTTCTGCAGCAGATATAGACTGCGTTGACAATAACAAACATACTTGTGGCTCTTTATGCTTTATTTAGCGTAAAGCTTTGTTTTGTTTTTCTGTAGACATTGGGTAAGATTGGCTTTGTATGGGGTCAAAAGTGGCATTTGCCCGACCCCCCTACCAGAGGGGCCCCTATTTCACAGAACTTCGTACCTTATTTGATCACCGTGAACTTATCTCGCCTTAGCTTAAATCACAAACTGAAAAGTGTAGTCAACGTCCTTACAGTTATTCAATAAGAAAAATAAAACCTTGTTGATGGACCTCCGAACCTAAAGTCCAATGTCTAAATCTGACCTTTTTATGGACCTATTGTTTCATCATCCCTTGTTATATCTCTATCTCTCTTGTACTGGAACTTAAGAGATTTTCTTAATCTTCCACAATAGATGTGAAGATGGCTCGGGTTTCTGGAGAAGTTTGCCATGTCTTGAGTAGACGGATTAGTCTCCCGTTCATCAGGGTACTTAATGTTTGCATAGGTTAAATCAGCTAAGGCGTTCAATTTGATCTATAAGGGGTTCGTTCCTGTTACTCCTTCAAAATGGCAGTCCTAGGGGTCATCAGTCAGGAGGGCAGTGAATTTCCTTGAGACGAGCGACGTTTGAATGTAAAGAAACGGTCAAGGAGTGAAGTGTTTGTTTCTTAACCAAATAGCAACACTGATCAGATGGTCACACTACTTCAGAAGGTGAGTTTTCACATTCAGAGTGCAGGATGGCTGCCTCCAACTCTCTCTATAGTAAGTTAAAGGCACTCAGGGTATTTCTCTCCAATATTTTTTTCTTCTGTATTTATCGTTGCTAGACTCTTGTTAAAGAATACAGGAATCTGCATGGCTTGGAAGGGGGGGGGAGGGGTCCTAGTAGTTGGCGAAATCTCTCGGAAAGGATATCACACCTCACACAATATCGAAGATCATTAACGGAATTCACAAATTCCACATTCTTTGAATCATTTGATTTATGATGCCTTTGACTGATGACTTTTAGGTATTCCTTTACATTTCGTAAATGTTCAGCAATAGTAATTGATAAAGGTAGGGAAAAGCACCTTGTACTTTCTTTCTCTGACTTGTCCATAACTCGCTCGAGGGCAGCTTACCCATTTGTGACTTTAAAATGAATCCTACAAAATTTATACAACATCCATTAGCTTCAAAAGTGACACTTAATGGTAAACACTTTTCATGTCGAAGGAAGGTCATGCACTAAATTTTGCAATTTTGTTAGTCATTTCATCAATCTTTGGCAAGGGCTAAGCATTTAATTGGCATTTAATGCTGCATATTGCTTGAATGCCTGCAAATAATCCACACATTTGTTGCTATCGCGGACATGCCTTCTGAAATTAACAGGTAAACTTTCTCTGCAACTGAATCCAAACATATTAGCTAAAGCGTTTTGATTTCTCAGCAATCTGACAGCTTGATGACAGATTTGGACCAAGGGATGGCCCTTCTATTTTTGCTGCAGTCAATACACCATCTGCAATTAGTCCATCATATTCAAATTTCACACAGATGTTGGCACTGGAAATTCGATCAATACACCAAGTCGTGTGGTCAACAACATATCATCAGGAGATATAGTCCATCGGATAGCGTAAGATTGACAACTGCACATTACTGGGTCATGATTGATTGAAATGTGTCGGTTTTTGTTACTTTTTTTAAAACAAATACCTAAATTATCGATTCAGTAATGTGTTTGGCATAGATATACACAGAACCCTTCATATGTAAGTCACAAATAGGCTGATTTGTCCCAATATTATGCAATGTTAGCACGCAAAAGACAAGCTTGTACCAAAGACATCTAATCGCATTCAAACGACCATCGGCCTTTTAATAACTATTTTTTCTCATTTCAAATAAGGTGTTTTAACAATTCCTTTCATGTCAATCAATTGGGTAAAACTCGAAATAAGATGATATTATGCTAAAGTGAGGCTTCATTGTAGTACTAATTCTTAGCAATCATGGTGAGTGTAAGGGGGGTGCTGGGGCTAGAAAATGACAATGTTGTGGCCGGTGCGAGGGCGCCCTAAGTACCGTCGGATGCTTGTTGCTGGTCAGTGCACCATACCATTATCTGTCTTTAAAAAAATGCTGTGGAGCGGAAAAGACGGCGGTTGATTCTTCGTTTTAAAAGCTTACTTATTTAAGTCATATTTTAAGCTTTCAAACAATATTTTTTCCAAGATAATATGACTGCCATAATAACCATCATTCAGTCCAAAACTAGTGTATCACATCATTACAGACGAGAAATCCATCATTCCATTACAAAGAGCATTGCACGGAGAGAATCGACATTGAGGAGCTCATAAGTGAGGTTCCTAACACCTGTTATCTGGGATGCATTCCATGACAAAGGTCTCCGAAGGATTTTAAATTTAACATGTTTCTGAAAAAAGTTTATTCAGATGGACAGGTTACATTTCTAGTGAGAGATCAATTTTATGGATACAAAAAACAGTCAGCCTGCTTGTTCAAGAGCACATGCAGTTTACGGTTGAAACTGGGAAACTAGCGACCAGCTGTGGTGTTTTATTTGTTGAATGAAGGATTGTCACTCTAATACATTGAGGATAACAGAGGGATTTTTGGGTAGCGTTGAGATACAGACTCCAGCAGGATTAAGTCAAGGAGGATGGTCTGCGCTTGGCAATGATTCTGCTTCTACCAGTCAACTGTAGGTGCTACTTAACAATCAAGTGAAAGCCATCGATAAACTGGTGGCAATGGTGGGGTACCAGTGATAAGCTTTCGGGGTTTATTTTTTTCTTAATGAATATTACAATGCAATGCAATGAAAATGACGGCACAAGTCTTGCTGAGAAAGAGGGAGACACACGAGAGGACTTGTTCTCCAGCCAGCCTGGCCTGTGATGGGTCAAGCCAAGAAGGGTGGTGTACACACAGCAATGGCTGAACTCAATCTCCAAGAGGTCATGGAACACGAAGCCCATCCCTGCAGGCAGACAGAGGAGAGACTGAACTGTCACGGTCCTGGTGACTGGCAATCTCCTGCTGACCTCCCCTCAATTCGAACTTAGGTCAGCTTGGATTGACCTACAAGCAGCAAAGTAGTCTTTGTGTTTCCAGAAGGATATCTACTTCGTTCAGCAGAATAGCTTGCCAACTTGAAAAGACTTATATGTAAGAGTTGATTTGCCTATTGGTAGATTTATTGCTAAAGTACAGGGGCTTAATTGTTCAAGAGCACCTACAAGTGACTGGTTGGAACAGGAAAACTAACAACAACCTTTATTATTTTCTTTGCCAAATGAAGAATGCAGTGTAACGCTACTAAAAAATGAAGATTGCAATGCAAGTATTTCTATGAAATGGTGATAGCAGTGAGACACACATGAGGACTTGTTCTCTGGCTCGCCTGACCTAGGTTGGGTCAAACCAAGAAGGGCGGTGTGGAAGCGGCTGCATCTGAATTATGCAGAGGAATTGCTAGTGATGCTAGCAACTAGCAGCCCCCTGCCGACCTCTACTCATTTTGAGCTTAGGTCAGCTTTGGTTGACCTATAAGAGCCCAAATAGTACAATCGCTTGCAAAAGGATATGATCTATTTGCTCTAAAGTTAATGCTTGGTAGAGACCGTAGAGGGACTTTCCATCACCATTCTCGTAGTGATTAGAATGATGAAATTGGAAAACACTAAAATATAAAAAGGTAGAGATTTATCCACTTCAGCACGATTTACACATCTGGATCTTGACCCGCACCTCGGAATTTTTTTTTTTACTGGTCGTTATAATGAGAGAAAAAAAGCAAAACCCTAAGGTTATATTAGACAATGATAAAAGTATTTATACCAATTGTTGTTATCATATAAGATTTAGTTTAGGTTCATTTTGAAGGGCAAGGAGTGCACTATGTGTTGACATCAGAAAAATTACGCATATAAGGAAGTGAAAGGAAATATGAATTAGTTGAAATTATGATGAAAATATCATATTTTAGATGAATTTGTCAAGAAAAGACAATTAGAGATACAATTTTGATTTATAGATGAGAAAAAAAGAATTGATTCCCTTTCCATTGCCATTTATAAAGCGCCAAAACTCAGAAAAAACAAGAAACGTTCGGGAATCTTGTACACGCCACTACCTTATATTTTTTTTTCATTCTTTTTCATTCTATATATTTATGTATTTATTTATAAGCTGAATTTTGGGGTCATTTTTGAAAGAGAAGGATTTCACTTCATGTTGATATTGGACATGAACGGACGCGCGAAGAAAAAGTTAAAGAGTTTAAGATAATCGATAAGCAAATATTTCGCAACTTAAAATACAATATGCTGTTCGGAATATTGAATAGGAATTATCATTTTCCAATTATGCTAATAGACGATGAAAAAAAATATATATAAATTACGATTACAGCTGATTACAATAGCCGGTCATTACATGGTCGAGGTCACAAAAAAGGAAAAGGTCAGAAAGGGGTCAGTCGAAAAGGCCGGCTAAGTCGCAACTTTTAGTTTTGTGTTGTATTTACTCTGCATTTACTATTGATAATACTGTAATGAGAAGCTTTGAAATTGTGTACATGTGGAACTTTTAAAAAATCCTTTCTCTTTGATGTAAATACTGCTGCTACTTCATACAGTAAAGCCAGTCTCTGTAATGTTAGTTGGATCAATTTTGATAACCAACATTTTCACTGAAAATATGTAGCCGACACCTATACAGTAATGATACATGTTCTTTTTCAGAGGTTCTTCACAAATATACCCAGAGACATATTAAATGATACAGTGTTGTTCATGGATTTTATATATAATCTAGAATTTATTCATGAATGATGATAAAATCATTGGTAATATCCTTCGAAAGTATTACCAGAAACTCTTCATGACGATATTTAGGCATAATGGAAATATATTGGATATATCTACAGTTTTTTTCTTTCTTTCTTTCTTTCTCTTTTTGCATCCATCCACAGATTTCACAAAAGAAAAAATAAAATAAAACAATAGGTGGCAACACTGGCTGGGAAAAGAGAATGGCACTGAGCGCAGGTCTCCTCCAGGTCTTCTTTACAACTTGTAATGAAACAAAA
>NW_028234412.1:30968230-30988230 GCF_977035675.1 Penaeus japonicus
CCTTATATGCGTACCATGCGTATATATATATATATATATATATATATATATATATATATATATATATATATATATATATATATATATATATATATTCATATTCCATCTATGCATCCGGCCTATTAAACCAATGATTTTGAGTGATATAAACCAAAAAATGTAAACAAATGAGGCATAACGTGTATCATCTGAAACTATTTCCTTTATCAAATGCCATTTTTAACAAAAAAAAAAAAAAAAAAAAATGGAATTCAGTATTCAGGACTTCCCTCGTTTTCTGTTGTTGTTGTTGTTGTTTTTTTCTTTTTTTATGCGTGGAATTTCTTTACAAGGATATGGTGTGATATGACGTAAGGGAATTTTACAATTTTGTTGTTGTGGCTTAAGTTGTTTTTGTTGTAGTTGTTAACAACGGATTTTTTTTAGCTTTTTTTTACATTGTTTTTATAATAGCTTTGATTACTTGTGAAATTTGCAATGTGGAAAATCATTTTTTCTCTATTTTCGTTTTCTTCTTCTCTTTCTCTCTGTCTTTCTCAGTCTCTCTCTGTCTCTCTCTTTCTCGGTGTCTTCTCTCTCTCTCTCTCTTTCTTTTTTTGTATTTGTGTTATTAATAGTTATCCTGGTTTCTGTATTCTTTCTTCTTAGTCCTCTTATGTATTTTCTACATTTTCAGGTTTTCTTCCTTCCTCTCTTTCTTCCTAATCTCATTCTCTGTTCATTTCCTCTTTTCAGATATTCATTTTCTCTCTTTTTATTCTTCATTTTCTTTCTTCCTTTCTCTTTATCTTTCGTCCTTCTACTCTTCCGCTTTCTCTTCCTTTCCTCCTTCTCTTCCATCTTCCTTCTCCTCTTCCACTCTATTTTTTCTACCTCCTCTTCTTCCTTATTCCAATTTTATTATCCCTCTCTCCCACTTTCCCATATTCTCTATCACTGAATAGGAAAATTCCATGTATAATTCCCTTCATCACGAGCACATCCGATCTTATAAATCAATATTTAACAAGTTTCTAAACATTCTGATTAATGTCAATCCTGTAGAACATTAGATAAATAGGAATAACATCAAATCATGCACCGATATGTCTTAATCACAGCTTAGAAAGATGTGGAATAAGATATATAAGTATATAATAGTTCGTGTTCTGAATAGCCTACTGATTACACGTGTCTTTTCTCTCCTTACCTGAATAACGGTATATTTTTTTAACCACATTCTTTCGAGAAATTTACACTAGCTCCTGGCTTTGCGATATTCTTTCTCTGTCAGACAACGTTGCCGTGAGATTGATTTCAAAGATGAGTTATTAGTTTTATGTTATTTCATGATGTCCGAATGATACTTATGATCCCTATTTAAATAAACGGGGTTTGGTAGGTGCCATTTATATGGGGCAAATTATATATAATTGCTGTAGTTGGGATGGTTATAGTTAAATTTTAAGTGCATTTGATCGTGTATTAAATATACGATACCAAAAAATGGTTGTATCTGTTAGTGGAGTACAGTGTGAATGAGAAATTTAAATCAATGTAAGACAGGAAAAGGCAATCATGTTTTCTATGGTCATTTCTGAACTGTCAGATAGGTTGTCAGATGTACGATAAGGGTCCCGGCAATAAACCTTTATTGTTGAGTAATCGAGCCATCTAAATTGTTGTTGTTTCTTTCGTGATATCTGAAAAACAATATCATTATATCATCAAAAGCTGGATAATGATCCTATAATATGCTTGTTATTAATAAGTACCCCGCCATTCCTATTAACATACAATAACTACAATAATCACTTCCACCATCATATCTAAAACAAACACCCACATACAACACAAACACTAAATCAAAACATAACAAACCTAAAAAAAACCCTCACAAAATACTATAAATGCATTTAAAACACACAAGAAAAGCCGACAGATACTGTACGACAACTTTTCATCCATGAAAACGACACCTAACCTGCAGTCTCGATCCTCTCCTTCACTCTACTTCGAGTCGACAGAAAAGAAGGTGTTACGGTGTCTCTACGCAAGTTCTAAAGGGCAAAATGGGCAAAATTACATGTAAGTAAATCTATTTTCTCGTTCATTACATACCCAGTGAATTAGAGGATGACGTAGCTATGTTATTACTCACCTATTCTTTTCCTATTTTCTAATTAATAAAACCACTTGATTAGGTCTGCATTAGTATTCATCCAAGAGGAATCCATTCATGATTTGATTAGAATATCACGTAATTAAAGAGATGCCGGTGAGAGGAACGCGAAATAATGCAGGTTTAGCGAGGATGCAGTTTAGGATTTTTAAATGTCCTTGACCATGACCGCGTCCTTGTTACCGAGAAAGACCGGTTTTTCGGGAAGGGAAGAGGGAGGGAGGGAGGGAGAGGGAGAGAAAGAGAGGGAGGGAATGAGGGAGAGAGGGAGAAAGAGAGGGAGAGGGAGAGGGAGAGAGAGAGAGGAGAACGAATGAATGAATGAGGGAATAAGTGCGAAGGGGAGAGAGAGAGAGATAGAAGGGAAGAGGAGAGGGGCCTGAGGGTTATGAGGATGAGGGAAATGGGAAAGGGCGAGAGGGAAGTGAGATGAAAGAGAGAGAGAGATAGATAAACAAACAAACAAATGTGGGAAGTGAATGATGGAAAGGGAAGAGAGAAATAACAGAAGTAGGATGACAGAAAAGAGTGGAATGAAAATTAAGAATGACGAGAGAGATAGAGTAGAAAACTTTAGGGAATATCATGATGACTTGTATTATCTTTATATGAAACTTTTCTGTATAATCAGGTTTTACGTCATGAACTTTCTCACACGGGCTAGTACGACGCGCGCACGCACGCACGCAGTGTACACACACACACACACACACACACACACACACACACACACACACACACACACACACACACACACACACACACACACACACACACACACACACACATACATACATATACATGTATATAAACACACATACACATACACATACATATACATACACACACACACACACATACATATATATACACACATACACATACATATACATATACATATACATATACATATACATATACATATACATATACATATACATATACATATACATACACACACACATACACACACACACACACACACACACACACACACACACACACACACACACACACACACACACACACACACATACATACATACATACATATATATACACACACACACATATATATAC
Organism: Penaeus japonicus; assembly: GCF_977035675.1. Taxonomy (NCBI): domain Eukaryota; kingdom Metazoa; phylum Arthropoda; class Malacostraca; order Decapoda; family Penaeidae; genus Penaeus; species Penaeus japonicus. The sequence continues at coordinate 30,971,471 of NW_028234412.1, forward strand.
ACACACACACATTTATACATACATACATACATACATATATATTCATACACATATATTTATATAATACACATACATAATACATATATATATATATATATATATATATATATATATATATATATATAAAATTCATGCATATATACATGCATACATACATAGATGTTTGTGTGTTTATATATTATATATATGTATTTATTTATTTATACATATATGCATATATATACCTTCATGCATATGTTTCATATACATACACAGACACTCCCTCACCCCTCCCCCCCACACACAATGTATATTCAAGTACAGGGAAAGAATGGAGCAATGCATTTATATAGCCGTGTAACTACCCTCTCTCTTTATTACCGAGAATGAGTAGGAGTAGCAGGTGGCTCTTTCTATAATGACTGGGGCTTTAATAATCTTTTTGTGTCAAGCTTTTTTTTATCTTATCATCCAGTAACAAGGACAGGTTCTCTCGCTTCTGGCCTTATCTTCGAACTGTTGGTATTGGATGCGGCACAGAACTTTACTCTTACATTGTACTTTGATCTTTGTGTATGCTTATCTTTGTTCTTATCGTGTGGAATGTCATCGTTTGTCCCCCCGAGAGGTGTCTTAGCTGTGATGGAAACTGATTTGTTATTTTGCTGTAGAACTTTTTGAATGATGGATATGAAAATAACTTTGATTATATATTTTTTTAATGTGGACGTCACATGTATGAAAATGTATTGAATGACTTTTTTCCCCCCAGATTGAAAAGTAATGATTATTTTCTTTTATTATTATTTTTTTATAGTAAAGTCTGCCCACTTCAGGTTCTTTTCACAAGCTTTTTGCACTACAATGTGGCAAGCAAAAGAGCAGTACTCACAGGTCATAAAAGCCAAATAATGCTTTTGCTTTTACTAGCTTTTTAGTGGATTTTTTTTTTATGGGGGGGGGGGCTGAGTTATTAGATGATAATCTCTAATTCAATTTTGGGATTCTGTTTTGTAATTGAAGTCTCTCAGAAGAATGTGTCCATTCAGGTTGCAAATTGCATAACATGGAAATCAGGATTAACTTCTAAAGGATGATATGCAGTAGATGTCACACTTACAGAGCAAAAGATGACAAAAGTTTCTTTCCATTCCTTTTTTTTTCTTTTTCTTTTTCATTTGTTGAGTTTAGAGTCTTGCTTTTTTCCAGAGTGGACACACAACTCTGAAATGTTATCTCTCCTTTAGGGATTATTAATGATAGCATGCTGTATAATTAGGATTATATTTGAACCTTGTGTTCAGGATGGAATAGTTAGAGGAGTGTTGTGTTTATCAGATTGTGTTTTTCTGAGGTATTGCCAACACTTGCTGAGCTCATTGGCTTTTGTTGTGAAGATATTTGTGGCGGTTCAGCACTTTTAGGCCACTGACTTGTGAATTGAGTAATGTCATGCTGTTTCATAATTTTTTTTCTTTCTCTTCTCTCTCTCTTCTCTCCTCTCTCCTTTCTCCTTTTTTCTCTTTCCTCTCCTCTCCTCTCTCTTTCTCTTTCTCTCCTCTTTCTCTCCTCTCCTCTCTTCTCCTCTCTCTTTCTCTCCTCTCTTCTCCTCTCTCTTTCTCTCCTCTCCTCTCCTCTCTCTTTCTCTCCTCTCCTATCCTCTCCTCTCTTTCTTTCTCTCCTCTCCTCTTTCTTTCTCTCCTCTCCTCTTTCTTTCTCTCCTCTCCTCTTTCTTTCTCTCCTCTCCTCTTTCTTTCACTCCTCTCCTCTTTCTCGCCTCTCCTCTCTCTTTCTTTCTCTCCTCTCCTCTTTCTTTCTTTCTCTCCTCTCCTCTTTCTCTCCTCTCCTCTTTCTTTCTTTCTCTCCTCTCCTCTTTCTCTCCTCTCCTCTCTCTTTCTCTCCTCTCCTCTCCTCTCTCTTTCTCTCCTCTCCTCTCTCTTTCTCTCCTCTCCTCTCTCTTTCTCTCCTCTCCTCTCCTCTCTCTTTCTCTCCTCTCCTCTCCTCTCTCTTTCTCTCCTCTCCTCTCCTCTCTCTTTCTCTCCTCTCCTCTCCTCTCTCTTTCTCTCCTCTCCTCTCCTCTCTCTTTCTCTCCTCTCCTCTCCTCTCTCTTTCTCTCCTCTCCTCTCTCTCTCCTCTCCTCTCTCTTTCTCTCCTCTCCTCTCTCTTTCTCTCCTCTCCTCTCCTCTCTCTCTCCTCTCCTCTCCTCTCCTCTCCTCTCCTCTCCTCTCCTCTCCTCTCTCTTTCTCCTCTCCTCTCCTCTCTTTCTCTCCTCTCCTCTCCTCTCTCTTTCTCTCCTCTCCTCTCCTCTCTCTTTCTCTCCTCTCCTCTCCCTTTCTCTCCTCTCCTCTCCTATCCTCTCTTTCTTTCTCGCCTCTCCTCTTTCCCTCTCCTCTCCTCTCCTCTCCTCTCCTATCCTCTCTTTCTTTCTCGCCTCTCCTCTCCTCTCCTCTCCTCTCTCTTTCTCGCCTCTCCTCTCCTCTCCTCTCTCTTTCTCGCCTCTCCTCTCCTCTCTCTTTCTCGCCTCTCCTCTCTTTCTCTTTCTCCTCTCCTCTCCTCTCTTTCTCTTTCTCCTCTCCTCTCCTCTCTTTCTCTTTCTCCTCTCCTCTCTTTCTCTTTCTCCTCTCCTCTCCTCTCTTTCTCTTTTTCCTTCTCCTCTCCTCTCTTTCTCCTTCTCCTCTCTTTCTCTTTCTCCTCTCCTCTCTTTCTTTCTCTCTCCTCTCCTCTTCTTCTCCTCTTCTCTCCTCCTCCTCTCCTCTCTTTCTCTCCTCTTCTCTCTTCTCTCCTCTCTCTCTTCTCTCTCTCCTCCTCTCTCTCTCTCTCTCTCTCTCTCTCTCCTCTCCTTCCCACTCCTCTCTCTCTCTCTCTCTCTCTCTCTCTCTCTCTCTCTCTCTCTCTCTCTCTCTCTCGCTCGCTCTCTATATATATATGTATATATATGTATATATATGTATATATGTATTATATATATATATACACGCACACACGCACATGCACATGCACACACACAAGCACACATTAGAATTTACCATATCCCATCACATCCATCTATCAGAGATTATCTTCTACCTTTAAGGCAAAAAAAAGACGAAGTAGAAGAAGAATGATAACACTAATAATAATTGATAGATAATAGATAGATAAAACAATGCCCGTGACCCTTCAGGTGGACCCGTGGTGGAGATGCTGGGAGATGAGATGACCCGCATCATCTGGGACCTCATTAAGGAGAAGCTTATCCTGCCCTTCCTTGATGTGGAGCTCCACACCTTTGACCTGGGCATCGAGAACCGTGACGCCACAGACGACCAGGTCACCATCGACTGTGCCCACGCGATCAAGAAGCACAGCGTGGGTATCAAGTGCGCCACCATTACCCCAGACGAGAAGAGAGTGGAAGGTAAGGCTGAGGTGGGTTAGTTGACGGGGGAAGATTTTCTTTATTACTTGTTTTTGACTCTTAAGTCTTCCAATTCCCTTGTTCTCTATTATTATGATGGGTGTTGATTTAATTTTCACGTTTTATTTGTATGTTATCCTCGTTGATGTGTCCCTTCTAGATTGTTTGCTTTACAGAGTTGGGCGGCATCATGGTGATACTGTATTTGATCAATTATTTTATGCAGTCCAGTCTTAATGTGACTATATGTCGGTTATTCCCCCCTCTCAGAATTCAAGTTGAAGAAGATGTGGAAGTCCCCAAATGGCACCATCCGTAACATCCTGGGTGGCACTGTATTCAGAGAGGCCATCATCTGCAAGAACATCCCCCGTCTTGTGCCCGGCTGGCAGAAGCCCATCGTCATTGGCCGCCACGCACATGCCGATCAAGTGAGTCGATTCTTCTTGTGGTTAGTCCAATTGGCATAGATTGCAAAGTTGGTAATTTATGTTTCCTCAGTTTTCTTTATTGAGTTATAAATACCAATATTCTTAATTTTATTCCATTTAAGCTGCTTTTGAAATATAAAATAACATTGATAACAGAAATAAACATTGATAACAGAAATATCATAATTAGATTGTTAGATTAGACACCTGTAACCAGATGCCAGGTGTTGAAGAGGTGACTGACCAACTTCCCATATGTCTTGACACCTGTAACATCAAAGTACAACATCTGCTTTATTTATACATGTAACTTTCCATATTATTTAACACACTTTTAACTAGCTTTCAGATACACATTAGAAAATACTTCCATATCTTTTCATGAATTCAGATACTAAAATTTCCTCCTCCTCACTCAAAAACCCATAACCTCAAATTATTTCTACAGTACAAGGCAGTTGACTTTGTGGTGCCTGGTGCAGGCAAGCTCGAGATCAGCTGGACCCCTGCTGCAGGTGGCGACGCAATCCACCACATCATCAACAATTTTGATGCTGCAGGAGTTGCTCTCGGCATGTTCAACACAGATGAATCTATCAGGTATGTGTGGATGATAAGGGGGTGTTTTTCTTGTTCTCTCTTGCTCTTTTTGTGTTAATAGTTCCCACAATCTTTTCTTCCTTAGCAGCTTCTCCCTTCCACCTTTTCTGTCTCCTTCACTCCTTATTTTTCTACATAAAGGCCAGTATCTTATTTGTTTATGAATTCTTTAGTAACTTTCTTACTTCATCAAAAAAATATCATATGATAATTTGTAGTATTACATTTTCTTTTTTTTGTGATTTGTCGTTCTTATTTTCCCATCAAAAAAATATCGAATGATAATATGTAGTATTACATTTTCTCTCTTTTTGTGATTTGTCATTTTTATTTTCCCATCAAAAAAATATCAAATAATTTGTAGTATTACATTTTCTCTCTTTTTGTGATTTGTCATTTTTATTTACTCGTCAAGTAAAGTGTAGCAGTTATTGACACAACAATTGTAATCTTCATTGTAATTGCCGCCAACTGCCTCATTAGTCATAAAACCCACTCATCTTCTTGTACAGAGGATTCGCCCACGCCTCCATGGTGTATGCCCTGGACCGTAAAATGCCCCTGTACATGTCCACCAAGAACACCATCCTCAAGAAATATGACGGACGTTTCAAGGACATCTTCCAAGAGATTTATGACAGGTAGGTTCTGTGTTATACATGTGTGCAAGTGTGTGTATGTATGTAATTATTATATATATATATATATATATATATATATATATAATTTTTTTTTTTTTTTGGGGGGGGGGGGGGGGGTAAATCTGTAATTCAGGTCTTTGGAATCTTAAGCTTTATGAAAACCTTTTTAGCTTTTTTTGGTTGAAATTTGTTACACTAACTGCTTATATATATATTTTTTTTTATTCATAATACATATATATATATATTTTCCTTTCCTTAGGTTTTTTATTTTATCATGAATTTTTTCATATTTATTATTTCACTGTATTATTATTTCCTTTAAATTGCATAATACATTTATTCATGGATTTCTCGTATCTCTTTTTTTTCAGTGAATACAAGAGCAAGTATGAAGCTGCAGGCATCTGGTACGAGCATCGCCTGATCGACGACATGGTTGCACAGGCCATGAAGAGTGAGGGCGGCTTTGTGTGGGCTTGCAAGAACTATGATGGAGATGTGCAGTCAGACTCCGTTGCACAGGGCTTTGGTGGGTTGCAGGTTCATCGTTGCTTATATAATTTTACTATGATTTGTGAACGAGTTGCAGTGTGTGTTAGCGAGATATTTTCTTTATTACTATTTTTAAATTTTATTGATTTGATTCCTTTATCAGTCATGTCATCATTAAACATACATTACCATATGATTGTTAAATCTCTTATTTTATTCCTAATACACTAGGATCTCTGGGTATGATGACCTCAGTGCTGGTGTGCCCTGACGGGAGAACACTGGAGTCTGAGGCTGCCCATGGAACTGTCACACGCCACTACCGCCAGCACCAGCAGGGCAAGGAGACCTCCACAAACCCCATTGGTAAGACAGGAAGCTTTGCTTTGTGTATATTTTAGTGATTTTTCCCCATTTTTCTTTTCTTTAGATTTATCACCAATTTGTTACAAGTTGAAGTAATATTTTCTTGTTTCTCCCCTATTTTATGCTCCATATGAACATTCTCTTTCTTTAGCCTCCATCTATGCCTGGACGCGAGGTCTGGCCCACCGTGCCAAGCTGGACAACAATGAACCCTTGTCCAAATTCTGTGCCACACTTGAACAGGTGTGCGTGGACACCATTGAAAGCGGAGACATGACCAAGGATTTGGCCATTTGTATCAAGGGAATGTCCAAGTGAGTTTTCTGCTTTTGTGTATGGGCTTTCATTCATTATTTTACATTTTATTTAGCTGTCTATTTTTTTTAGTTTTATGGCATATGCACATTCAGACACCTTAAATAGAAGTATAAATACATCTTAAACAAACACAACTATACATTTCAATCTTAATACAAGCAGAAGGCTTGTACCCAGCTTTATCCAAACATATTAAGACTTCTAGCACTTGATAATTGACAAAAATAATGATCATTATATTATCACTATTTCATTTATCATCCTTCCCTCCTCAGCATCACCCGCACTGACTACCTCAGCACCTTTGAGTTCTTGGACAAACTAGCAGAGAACTTGCAGAAGAAGGTTACTGCTTGACTATCTCTGCAGCAGCAACCACACCCCCCAGCCAGACTCTAAATGCAACAAAACATTCCCCATAACAAGACTCGCCTCCTACCTAGTGTCCCTGTTTTCTCTTCTTTTCGTCTAAAGATTCTGGTGCTTTCAAGATATTAAAAAGACCATATAAGGGACCATATAATAAATTTTAGTAAATTGTGAATGTACTATTATTTTCCCTGTTGACTTGAAAGATTTTGCTCAACTCTAAATTATTGGTGGATTTAGGAATAAAAATGAAACCATTTCAATGTGTTCTTTTATTGTAATCATAATGCAATATTTCTATTTCTCCAGTCAAGTTTCTTGTGAATTTTGGCCTGTAAAACAAACAAACAAACAAAAGTTCTTTCTATCAAGTATCACTGTTCAAATTACATAAATATTCTGGCAAAGTGACACATTTTTTATCACTGTACAAACTATAACAATTATTATCTGGCAACAATGGTCATATGAAATAAATGCACAATTTTTACCATAGTTGGAAATACTAGGTAGACATGCTAAGCTCTATAGCTAGTAAAGTGTGAATATATATCAAAACAGAAATATGCCTGATTTATGGTAACAAAGTTGTTTTTGAATTATGGAAAAAAAAGTTTTACTTCCAGAATACTCATGCATAATAATATGCAATTATTATGCATCACACTAAATAATTCAAAGGCACAAATGTCTGAAAGCATATTTAAAAAAAACAAAAAAACAAGGAATGTTAAGTGACTAGTCCCTGATGGTAAAAATTGATATAGTTATAGAATATAATAACAGGAATTGAATTTCTTAAATTAGTGTCTTAAAGACAATCACAATCATACGTAAAATTTGTAGAGAATGGAAAAGTAAATGGTAGTAATATGTCGAACAGCTGCCTGTCCTACTGTTATGATGCACTCTGACATGCCTGCATTCCTATTAATATAAGTGCTATTGAACAAGTGGAAGAACCCCTAAATACATTAGAAGAGAAAAAAAAAAATTGAACTGATACCCTTCTACAAACATGCAAAAGAAGGGCTAAAAATGCAAATAATATTTGGTCAGTCACATCCCTTCACCAAAATTACCCTCTACAAATCCCAAAACAAAAACTCGAGTTGCTTTTTAAAATATAAAGAAAAGTGTCCATGCAGGTATACCTAACCTCCTTCTATATTGCTAAATAAAAAATGTCTTATAACTTGTAAGCAATGTTTTTACCTAAAATTTTACTCTGGACATATGATATGCATCAATTCATTTTTCTAAGTTTAGGATTTTCTAAATAGAAGTATGGAATATTGGAAGGGAGGGGAGGGGGGGGGTTATGATACTAGCAATGGAATTAAGCATAACTGAAGACCCTTTGTGCATCAGGAATAATACCGATTATGATACATGGAATGTTTTTCGTTATATAATCAGCCATTTAACAGGGCTTTAACCTTTTAAAGATCTGATAACTTATGAAAATAGTCTTACAGATCTGAATAAAAATATATACATGAATGAGGCCTGCTGACCCCCCCCTGCCCTAAGAGGAGTTTCTCCTCAAAATAAAATAAAACAATCCAACAATAATAGATTCTAAATCTAATCATAATACTTTTTTTTGGAATGTCAACTATTTCTATAATAGCAAAGTTGGGTGTAGTTGTCAAACACAAGTTTTCCAATATCCATTTAATGATTACCTTTATGTCCGAGGTAATTTAAAGAAAAAATAGAGATAGAGAATTTCTTAGAGATAGAGTGAGATGTACTTAGAATTCTTCTCCTGGCTTTTGAAAAGGTCGATTTCCACTTGAAACTTTGTCAATTTGTATATGTGTGTATGTGTGTGTGTGTGTGTATTCAAGTCTACACATACATCTCTATGTATGATACATACACACATCGGAAACTATGCCTTCCATACATAAATAAATAAGAATAAGATATACCTGAAATACCCCCAGACAGTGGTTCTTGCTTAGCATCATGACAAACTAACTGTCCATTCTATTAAAGAATTTCATCTGGATTACTCTAAGGAACAACTGATTACAAGCAATATATATAGAGGAAAAAAAAGACTTTTGTGGACAAGATGACCCTAAACTATAGTATCTATCTGTACATCCAGTCAATGTCGGTACATCTACTTCTTACCCTTTTAGTTAAGAAAAAATAAAAAGTCTCACTTTATCATATGGTTCTTTTGAGGTCTTGTTCTAACAGAGCACATAACTACAGCACACAAAACAGCCCGTACAAGTCTACTATGGTAGTAGTTCCCAAACTTTGATTGATTGTGCAACCTAGAGATGTTCTCCCCATAGATATACAGGGAAAAAAGTGCAAATACTGGTGCACATAGATTGGATTTTGAAGTTCTCATGCAGTAAGTATGTAGAAATAAAAATAATACCTGAAACGTTAATTTCAGTTACATACCTTCGACAATGTGTTTTGGAAAGTTTGGGAACCTATGCTTTTAGAGTGTGTATGCCATCTTTATTTATTTCAAGGGGGGGGAGGAGAATAAATAACAATAAAATGATGGGTATCATAGCACTTATGTAACACAATAAAATGATGGTTATCATAGCACTTATGTAACACAATAAAATGATGGGTATCATAGCACTTACGGTCAGGCAAAATATAAAGAGTATCTGGAACTTATAGCTCAGTCTTGCCAGACAATACATGGCAGATGTTTATGTTGAACAATAGTCAAAGCTCCTCGGTGCAAAGGTCAAGACAACTGCTAAGCCGATCTATCATTATATCCCCCCCCCCAAAAAAAAAGTCCTCAATGTAAAATACTTTCCCCATTGATGTTATGGGGTATGACTTACGGGGAGACCACACAGTAGTGACCAAAATCACTCTATTTTAACATTTTTGTGCTAAAATTGTTCTTTTGGCCTAGAAGCACAATCTGAGCCCTATTAGCCATTCCCTGTACCCCCAATACCAGCCTCTACCTCTCCCAGGCAACTGAGCTTATAGAAACAATATAGAAAAAAAAATAGTTTCCTGTGAAATAGGAATGTGTATGATGTTTTCTACCCCCCCCCCCCCATGTAGATCTAAAACTTTATACTTGCTGCATACCTTTGTGTAAAAGTATGATTACAATGACAGGTAGAATTTCTGGATTAAAAATATATATATAATGTTGAAGTGCATTCTTTTTTTTAGAGTGGTATTTCTAATCTTTTTTGGAATGATTGGAGAATTTCCCCTCCGAACTTTATTGTTGAATGCTTACAGACTACCTCAGCTAAATGTCTTGTTAAACCATTTTTTTTTTTTAATTCTTAGTAGAATTTAATATAACAGCATATAAAATCATTCATAAAAATACTCTATATAACACAATAGTAATGAAAGCCACAATGGATATTTTGGCTCTAAAAGCAGCCTGGGAAATTTTGGCATTAGCTGTGTGGTCTCCCCATACGTTGTTACCACTTATTTCTGTTCTCTTCCTGAAGTGCAATTTTACCCAAAAAATCATTAATAAAAACTATCTCCAAAGGAGCCTAATCTAACACCATACATATATACATTTCTGCATGCATGTGTACAAACTGTGCGCATACATAGTTGGGCATTTTCAGATTTTTCACTTAGATCCAAGCTAAAAAGAAAATTCACAGCTCTTACAAGTTGAAAAGTATGAATAACATCATGCATTATTCTTTCTCCACTCTACAGCAGCCAGATGTGATCCATCTCTTAACAGTGAGAATTGGGCAAATCAATCCATCTTTCTCTTTTCACGCTCCTGTAACACTAAAACTAGATAAACATATACATACATATAAACGGTATAAAGGTGCAAATATAGAGTTGTACGTATCTTCACCATATAGCATACAAAAGTAAATCTGATACAATTAATACTATGGAATGCTTTGCAATGTGTATCTTTGTCAACAGCTAAACAAACAAACTTTCACCACAGGCATCTTGGTCACTTACTTGAGCTTTTGCAATCTATGGAATTATAAGCCCTGACTAGCGGGGAAAAAACTACCTCAGCCTTCTTAACCATATCTTTTATCTTTTTGAATAAAAAGCATAGGTCTTATCTATCTTCACGTTGTGCTCTCATATTTCAAAACTGCCTGCTTGAAAAGATGCAATTATAAATTGATATTTTATCATGGTAACTAATTGTTTATCATAAAATGTGTACCACACTAGTAAGTACCCTAACAAAAAGCACAAATTAACAAAAATGTAAATTCTTGTAACAGAAAGCATTTACCATTATAATCCATGTTTATCAAGCTAAGACCACAAACTTTAATCACAAAGGAACAAACTATCTTTGAAAATTAGCACAAAGTTTATCATCTGATTTCCTTTTTTCATACATCTATGTATAACCATAGATCAAACATGAGAGAAAGACCTCTTATTCATAAATATATAACAGCTAAACTACAATTGTCTTCATCTCTCTGACGCATCATAAATCTCTGTCGGTTCACTGATGCTCAACAATAACAGACCCACATCCTATATTAGAGTGGCCTTTAGATTTTGAAATATGTATATATATATATGTATATATGAGATGCAATAGCATGACCACATGAGCCTTCCTTGAATTCCCGGTTTGTTGCCTGTACCTTTGGAAATAACTGACTGCACTGTTAGCAATTTCCAGTTGCTGACAGTTTTTCTTAAATCATTCTACTGTGATACATTTTCTTTTGTGCTGTACTTTTGTAGTAAGAGAAGCCCCAACATGCAATTCTGGGAGAACTAGTGAAATACGGTGTATGTCAGGTGAACAAGAAAGTAATTATAAAACAATATTATGCTGAGTAATATCGTCAGATAGCATTAAGACAAACCACATGAATACAAGGCGGCAAGAATAATCCTAAGATCTATGACAAGAATATAAGAATATTATCCAATCACAAAGCAGGAATGAGAGATGCGAATCATGTCATGGCAATGGATAAAAATCCATTGTAGAATCAACAGCTTCTTTACTCTTGAAAACATTGAATTGTACTCGAAACATTGCAAGTCGTCAGACTTAGTTTACCATCTCAAAGTCTCGGCTTAAGAGTATATAGAAAAAAAAATTATAAGTTAAGGATCACTGTACCTCTGGGTGGCCTTCCCCTAAAAGTTTTTGAAAAGAATATCACAGGTCATCTACATGAGAGAGCGCCAGGGTTAGCCATCCCTAAGGGAAGTTTATGTCAGTGCTTAAAAGGGACTCCACTAGTCTCACACCTTCCTGGAGAGCCAGACAGACTACTTTGCCAGTGCCTTTAAAAAAAATACTATGGGGAAATGACAAATCAAATTTCTTTCCTCAAAATACCAAGGAAGAAAGAGAGGCCTGGCAGGGCAAGGAACTACAAACCAGGTCCCGCCTGATCCCACTTAGCTAGCCGCTGTGCATCAAACTTCTCAAACCTCCACTTCTGGGTGTCACGATTCGGGTCACACATGGCTACAAAGAGCTCCTTGTTTCCTGGGTTGCAGTCTAAGCATCTTGGGTTTCCTCCATGGATCAGCCACTTTTTATCCTGAAATAACCATGAGGAAGAGTGAGTTATCAATGGATGAATAAGAACCAATGATACCTGGATAAACAATTGGAAAGAGACATAAACAAACTGCATCTCACCGGATCGTATCTCCACATCTGGTTTCCCCCCATGCCATGGCAGTTATAGAGCAGGACTGGTGCCTGGGCATCCCCACTGGAAACATCCCAGCACACAGAACGCTTCCCTGGCCTCACATCCTTGTGCCAGGTCAAGTGGAAGGACTGCTCACCCCCGTGGCCACACTCCTGCAGCCCAAATCGGTCCCCATGTCGCTTGTACCTCGTGTCAACACAAAGATTGGAGTCTACAATACTCTGAATCTGCATGGGGGAAGGGGGTGGTTTGAAAGAGTTATTTTTAAAATTATCTATAAATGGCTTACACCATTACATTTACATTTTACCAATTATGAAACTACAATCATCAGTGTCATTACTATGACTTTTATCATCACTATCACCACAACATCTGATTACCCCTAATCCCCACAACAACCCACCTTCCCGCTGGCAAAGTCTGGAGGCTCCACGGGTGGATAGACTTTGACCAAGTCAGGTGCAACTTCTTCCATGAACCAGCGGAAGGGGCGGCACTGCAGCTTCTCGCGAATGGCCTTCTGCTCTGAAAGGTCACCTGGGTCAATGTTGCGGTAGTGTGGCCGACGCTTGTAGATGAACTCTGCATATTCATCCATCCAGACCTCAGCCACACGTCGATAATTCTGGGGATGAGAGGTAGAGTGGTAGAGTATCCAGTTGAGGAGCTCAGTGGGAATCATTTAAGGAGACACCCCAATTTTTACTTACTCAACCCAACCTAGAAACCCAGAGAGAGTGAGAGAAGGATTGTGATAAACATTATAATTCAAAGAGACAAAAAAAGACAGTGATAGAGAGTATGCAAATGAGAGAGATAGACAGGAGGGAAATAGAAATGACACATTGAATGAGAGACAATAAGAGAGGGGGTGAGAAAGGCATTCGAATTCCTACTTACCCGACCAACAAAGTCACCCATTCCTGGATTGGGAAATGGGGCAAACTTCCGGTAGATATGACCAATGCGAGAGCAAGGAGCATCCACCATGGTACCACCACACTGCCAGATCTGAGTATATAATTGTATAAATATACAACCAAATAATACATATCAATTGTACATAAATAAAAAAACAAATAATACATATCAATTGTAAATCAAATAATCAAGCATAATACAGTATCATATAATAAATATACACAAATAACATTACAACTACTTTAAGCCAACATCAACAATAACAGAGCAATTATACAAACAAACAAAATGCCCCCAACCTTGAAGGAAAGCTCGTACTGCTCGCCACCCCAGATGTCAAGGCCAGGGTCATACCCTCCTAACTCCCAGAAGAACTTGGTGCTGATGGCAAACAGGCCCCCTGCCATGACGGGGCTCCTGCATGACAATGGGAGATAAAAATGTGTTAATGTGATGGACTACTGTGGATTTGGGTTCAAGAGGAGGAGAGGGAAATTGATATTGTGGTGGTATCAATGGTGATTGCAATGAATATTTATGACCATCAAGGGTGAAAAATCTTTCCATATTATCGCCTAGATATAAAGAGTCCTAAAATGTTTGTACATGAGAGGTTATATTAAAACAATTTCAAGATAACGGCTAGAAATTAATTTTCCTGAAATATCTGTACCCAAGAAATTTAGCTGCTTCCAGCCGGAGAACTTGAAGGAAGAGACCTGCACAACCCAACCCTTGGTTCTAACTCTTACCAACTTAAGAAATAGTTTTTCTATGCCTGCAAAACGCTTTTATAATTGCCAATACAAGGCCAGTGTGTAAGTAATTTCAAGAACCCTTTTAGCTGATGTTGTGAAAGGTGACAAACAGAAAACACAAAAGCAATGAGTTACAGTACTGGAAAGTAACAGGTATGGACACATTACCTAATAAAAACACTGGTAGCAACAGTTCTAAGTATTCTTATAAAGTAATATAGATTGTGATAACCAAATACAACAAAAATCTAAAATAGTAACAACCAATTGTTTAAATAATGAGAAGGTATATAGAGCAATGCAAGGGGGAAGAAAAAATGGATTTGCCCATTATTAACCCATTAGCAGCAGATGGCATGATTTGGTGCAAAGGCAGAGTCGGTGATAGACGCGGATGGCACCATGCCAGACATGTAATTCAGCTATCCTACTGCACAGACCTTTTTTTAATACCGCGACCAATGGGTTAAAGGAGGAGGAGGATTGGATTTAAAACTAGCAACCAACTATCTTTCTGTTCATACTCACTTAAAGGGTTCTGGCATGTTCTCCTTGTCTTTGGTCAGTAAGGGCAGACGCTTATAGAATAGTTCCCAGTCAAAAGCTCCCCGGGCACCTTCATCCTGGGCTCGATATGCAAATGTTTCAAAGTCTATGACGTCAATGAAGGGGCAGACGCATGTTCGGTAATCCTGAGCTATTGGGTCTGTGAAAGGGAATAATTTAATAAGGTTAACTGATAGTACTGGGTTGAACCAAATGATCTTACAAAAGATATATATATATATATATATATATATTATATAAAAAGAGAGAGGGAAAATGTCAATAATGATATTCTAACTAAAAAAAAATAACTTTCCAATCATACGCTGTAAGTACATTTTCAGCATAAAGCTACCTTAAAATGGAAAAATATAAATAGAACAAGCATAGTCAAATATCCCAGCCTGAATTACAATATATACTTTAACAAACACAAAGTAAAAAAAATAAAATAAAAATAAAACAAGCTCAACACAAATCATTACATCTGTTCTAAAAACATATAAGTGAAAAATAACAGAAGCAATAGATAAGTAACCCACTACCCAAACATCCATTGGAAAAATAATAACGCAATCGAGCTCAAGCACACCAACCAAGACCCTTCCCTCCTTCCTTCCCTCCCCCTCCTACTCCCTCCACATTACCGAGCAGCGGAGGAAGCCAGTTGGTGGTGCACTCCGTATGCGAGTCGAGGAAGATGAGGACGTCCCCTTTGGCCACCTTAGCGCCAGCCAGGCGAGCGCGAATGAGGCCAGACCGCTTGGCTAAATGAAGGACTTTCACCTTGGGCAGGTGTTCTCTTACATAATTGTCCAACTTGTCCTTCAGGAACTCTGAAATAAGGAAGGGGGATAAAGGGTACGTGCTCAACTTATAAAGAAGGGAGAAGACTTGTGCATCTTGCATAGAAGAAAATCATCCTCAGGCCAAAATAACACTATATGTGTCTTGCTTTATTGATAGTGTAATTAAGAATGCAATAAATCTTACTTTACATAACAAAGTATAGATCATACACACACGCACATATATATATATGTATAAATATGAGAGCATGTACCTTTCGTACTAGCATCATCCACCAAGATGACCTCGGCCAGCAAGGAGTCTGGTGAGCGGTTGATGGCGGAGATTGCAGTCCTCAGGAGAGTTGTCCAGTGCTCATTGTGGAAAGGCACTACTACAGATGCAGTTGGGAGTGTCTCCAGGTACACCTTCTCCTTGCATCTGCATCAAAGAAGAGAAACGGCTGGCATTTGCAATAAATATATATATATATATATATATATATATATATATTATATATATATATATATATATATATATATATATATATATATATATATATATATATTCTAGGTTCTTAAAATCTTTGTGTCTGATGATTTTGTATCTTTATGAGAGTAAAATACTGAAGCACTTTCGTCTGACTTTTATCATTCCCTATACAAAAGCATGAAATGGAATAATGCAAAGCTACATTCATGCAGATGTATAACAGGAGTCGAACCTCAGCCAAAGAGGGTGGCACAGGTTATATATATACTAAATTATGAATAAAAAATATATAATTTACTATGGGAAAATGTTTACACCTGTTAACTATTTATATATTTTTTTGCATATGGACATGCACATACACAATCACTCTCTCACTCTGTCTCACGCACACACCTCTCACTATAGGTATATATGTATGTACATGTAGATATGTATGTGTGTGTATATGTATATGTATATGTATATGTATATATATATATATACATATGCATATATACATATACATATACATATACATATGTATACATAGACATATACATACACACACACACAAAAATCTCTCCCTCTAAAAATGCATGTAGAATACTTTTAGAAATGTATTATAAAACACCAACATAAAAGAAAATGTTGAAGATGACCAAGAGAAGAAAGAAAGAAAGGAAGAATGAAGGAAAAGAAGAGATAAAAAAGAAGGAAACGAAACACCCACACACAAAATCAACTCGAGGAGAGCTGCATACTTGGGGTGTCTGAGGTCATTCATTGAGCGATTTAGTGCAATGTAGTCTGAGACGAGGGCGTTGAAGCCGTTGACCTTGTAGAGCTGGTCCTTCTCATTCTGGTGACCTGGTGGAAGGATGAATGCCTGACCTTGCTCCCCTGGGCCGACTTGGCTCTTCTCTTGTTCTAGCAGCTGGTAATTGTTCCAGTCTTTGTAGCCTGCAGGTTCTGGAAGCTTTTCTGGGTGTTTGGGAGGGAGAAAGGAAGAG
>NW_028234412.1:31010730-31025730 GCF_977035675.1 Penaeus japonicus
ACCAATTGAGAAATCTATTAACCCATGATGATGGTTGGTGTGCATAACTACTGAACTAGCTCTCAAACCAGTTGTTATATAGTGCTGGTGGCATCGGCTAAATATTAGAGGGATGGGGAAGGTTTCTTCTCCGCCCTCTGTGCAGTGCAGACTACCCTAAAAGACATTTTTCTATAAACTGGTCACAAAACAAGGGGTTAAGCTGACTTTGGAACCCTGGGGCCGGATACTCAAAACAGCTAATGACGTCGTAAGCCCGCGCAGCCAGGCTGCGCATGTCTTAACTCGAACTGCGAGCTCCGAGGGTCATACTCAAAACTTTTAAGCGTCCCTGCGTGATGTCACAGCACCTCGTAACTTAAGGGTGGTCCCGAGCACTCGTAACAGTGTGAACCCGGAAATAAGTTGTGCTAGTTCTGACTTGTGCAAACGAGATTTGTATAGATTATGTTTCACTGACTGTCCCAGACAAAGTATAAGGCGTCATATCAATTTTATATTGTATCTGTGTATCACAAATACCTCCATTCTCCCTAGCCACTTGATATAAAGAAGATAACAAGCAATTATAGAATGCGCTTGTTGTTTACCCAGTGGAGGTGATGACAATACATATTGAATACACTATAGAGTTTTGGGAAATGAAGGTGTATTGTCATAGACAAAGATGTATATATATATATATATATATATATATATATATATATATATAATATATATATATATATATATTATATATATTATATATGTATTATATTATTATATATATATACATAATATAATGTATTTATTATATACAAACATACATATATATATATATATATATATATATATATTCATATATATATACTCATAAATATATATCTGTATCTCTCTGTCTATTTATCCATTCAAATATCCATCTATCTGTTTTTATAATCATCTATATCTCACTCTCGCTCTCTTTCCCACTCCCTCTCTCTCTTTCGCTCGCTCCTCCTTCTAATGACCGTGGCCTCCAATTGGTAGTTACGTCTAAGGGGCTGACTGTTGATTGGTAAATTCGAAATGGTCCCACCATCTGAGGGTATCCCATCGAACTACGGTTATGAGGTTTTCTCTTGGTTACGATATTTTATTTTTTCTCTGAGTATGGGAGATTTGCGACCTCGTAGGGACATCGTACCTTACGAGAGCATAACCCGCTGCGACGTCTTAAACTGCCAGAGTTTTGAGTATCCGGCCCCTGTAGCTCTGAAGCTAGTGCCATTATAGCCACAATACATCATGACTGTGTATGCACTTCAATGCCGATGCTGCATCACATACATGTTGACACCAGCTGATGATGTCAGTACTCACAAATAAGGAAGCAGACCAAGTTCTTTGTAGTCAGAATATACATGGTGGTTTTCAGTGATCCTGTGCTGGAGTGCCAAAGGCACATAGACAAAGTGATCAATTGAGTTATTGGAGGTGTCGTAAAAATTTACCATGATTACTTTTATTATTAACCCATAGGCCCGGCATATGGGGTTGCCACTACTTGCCGGGCCCGTCGGGATTGGGTTAATTGGTTAATAGAGTGACTCTCCATAATATACTTACACATGCATGCAGAAGCACAAGCACGTCTGGTAATTTTTTTGTAAATCTTATAATGGTTGTATATGTATCTCAAAAGAGAAAACTATATTGGTAATTGTTACTATTAGGACTGCAGAGGCTAACCTCCACCTTATATAAACTGGTAAGACAGAGCTTGGACTGAATACTTAATAAATGATTAATTGCTGGTGAAGTCTACAAACTCATCTTGCAAGTAAATATGGATTAGTTTACACTATCATTGAGAAGGGCAGAGGCCATGGTGGCTTGAGTCACAGAGTGTTTCAGATCTTTTAATATCTGGTGTAACCTTTATCCTTTACATCTACTGAATCATTCTTTTATTTTATGATAAATTTTATACAGTTTTATATTTCCAGGTACCTATCTAGCTCTCTGTGCCAGCTTTATGATAATCATCATCTTATTGTTTTCAGGCTACTGCCATGGCACTGGATTGGCGTGGGGACTACACACTTCTTGCAGGGTAATTATTGTAACGTGATTTGAGTTTCTCGCTGTAGGTGACAAATGCATAAATTCAGGGTATTGGCTTTAAAGCAGATTGTGATATGTGCCAGAATTGTTAATTTCTGGAAAGAGATGCCTATTGACTATTTTTGAATTAATTTGTTTATTAAATATTTTTTATTTTTTATAGGAGACGTAACCTAGCACTTATCTCTTTGGAGAAGCCATTAGAGATTGTCAAGAGGGTCAACAGAACACAACAGAAGTATGATGTCACAGCAGCTGAGTGGAACCCAAAGCAAGCCATGGGACACACCTTCGTGATTGCTGTATGTTGTATTCAGGCATTGTTGTGGATATGAAGGGTAGAAAATTAGCGTACATTTGTGTCTCTTTTTTTAGATTTTCTTTAACCCATTCGTGTCAGGTGATGTGCTATCATGTAATGGGAATATTTCACTCTGGTCAGATGACATTCTATCACCATATGATCTCTACCTCTAAATATACAATTTACATATTTATGTATGTATATACTCATTGCACTTGCATTTTTATAGACACATTATTCTTGACTCTCAGCATCCCATAAGGGAAAGGGAAAAAATAGGTGGTTAGGCATTTCTAAATCCTTATTTTCAGATATATTAGGGATTTGAAAATATTAGTAGCATAAGATAGGACTGAAAGACTTATACTTTCTCATTTTTAACCCCACAACTGTCCTGAATAGTCTGGTGAAAAAGCTGAGATATGCCAATGGACGGAGGGGAGTCTGAATGGCATGACGACACTACGGGCCCACACAAGAACAATAACAGATCTCAACTGGCACCGTTTCGATCCTCACCTGCTTGTAACTTGCTCTATAGACACCTTTGTCCACATTTGGGATACTCGGGAAACACGCAAGCCCATTGCCTCTCTCTCGGCTATTGGTGAGTATTTGGTGGGTGTATGTACAGCCAAAAAAGATTGTACAATTTTTTTTCCATTCTTTGATTCTTTCTTTCCTCCTTTATTCCCTTTCTTTCTTTTATGCATTAGCTCATTTATTTTGCCATTCTTGTAGAAGATGATTGATGATTGGACAGTTTTCTCAATTATTATTATATTTATGTCAACATATAACATTATATTTTTGTTTTTCTCAATTTGACCTCTCCTTTTTTATTATACTTTTGAATGATATCTTGACTGCTCTGGGTCGAGCATGTTTTATGAGGTGGGATCACTCTTGAGCTGCATTTTTCATTTTGTTAAAATTAGTATCAGTGCTATTATGCCATATATAGACCTATACCATCATAGTCTTGAAAATAATTGAAAACATATAATATCTTAAGGTGCCCACTCCAGGCTTAACATCTTAAGATAGAACCAGTCCTGGAAGGGTAAATGAAAGTCAGCTCAAGCGAAATAATATATGGAGAGCAATTAAAGGGGATATTTTCACAGAACACATTTATGATTATCACTTAGTAGTATGCCTAATACCAATTAATTAAGCAAACCAATTTATAAATATATACATATTTTTTCTAGCTGGGGCATCACAGGTAAAGTGGAACAAATTGAATCCACACCTCCTGGCCTCTGGTCATGACTGTGATGTGCGTGTGTGGGACCACCGCAAGACAGGTCAGCCCATGCAGTATATTGCAGCTCACCTCTCCAAGATCCAAGGCCTGGACTGGTCACCCAACCATGAGAACCACCTTGTCACCTCATCTAACGTAAGCCCGTGGATCCTCCGTTTCTCAAGGGTTTTGCCAGATGGGAATGTACATATTTATAACAGGATTTTTATGAAAAGATTTTGAAATTGAAAAAAAAATGATGTTGAGATTTTTTCACATATATTCCAAAATTTCTGTTTGTAATGTGCTCTTTTAAATTCTGAACATGAAAATGCAAAGTAAATTCATCACAAAGTTATTTATATTTCAAAATGAAAATGTGCTTTATACACTTAAATTTTATCTCCCAAAATATTGAACCCAACAGGATTGCACAGTGAAGTTCTTTGATATCCTCAACCCTCGCAAAGCTGAGAACTTTATCAACACTTTGTCTCCAGTGTGGCGGGCGCGATACACGGTATGTACATGAGTCAAGCACTGATGCTCTTTTGTAGTGATACTATTTATTTCTAGTTGTGCAGTAATTTCTATCCACAATTAACTACAATTTTAGAAATTTCATCTCTTGTTGAAGATTTGTTTTGCTATAGCTTTCTCTTCACTTTTTTTCCTCCTCCTTTTCCCATTAGGAGATTTACTTAACTGGTATTTTCTCCCAATTCCAGCCCTTTGGCGAGGGGGTGGTGGCGGTGGTGGTCCCCCAGCTTCGACGGGGGGAGAACTCCCTACGCCTTTGGTCAGTTACAGACATGAGCTCTCCCGTGCATACCTTCGTGGGCCATTCAGATGTTGTGCTGGAGTTTGAGTGGCGGCAGAACCTAAGCAACCCTGGAGACTACCAGCTGGTGACGTGGGCACGTGACCACAGCCTCAGGATTTGGAAGATAGACCACCAGCTGCAGAAGGTGAGTCTCCTCTGTGGATGGGAAGATGTTTAGTGATAAATACCAGAGAATAGTGAAATCTGAGTATAAGTTACAGAAGGTGAGTTACTTCTGTTTATGGTGACAAGGAGAAATTCACTGATTTTTTATTATCTGTTTTAACCCTTTTGAGACACATTTTTCAAGGAATCAGATCACTTTTGTATTGCATTTTCCCTTTTATTGAAATTAAGCTATTTATTCCTGCAATTGTGGGAATCATACCAAATGGTAGTGAGTTCCACTTTCCTAATATATATATATATATATACATACATATATATATATATATATATATATATACATATGTATGTATATATATATATATATATATATATATATATATATATATATATATATATATATATATATATATATATATATATATATATAAACCATAAGTTTAGAAAATGACAGGAAACACATGTATTAACCCATTCACGCCGGGGCGGAATTTCGCCTACTCCCGATAACGCCGGGAAGATTTCAAGCGCGCAACCGTTCGTGCCGGGGTGTTTTCCCGCTGCGCGCGGTCGCTCTGACGCTCGCAGAGCGTTTTTCACCCACCCTATCCTTATGGTTTGCGTGATTGCGTCTAAAGTGTAATCATGTGTAGAAAGTAGTGCTATGTTCAGAGGATGTATATCAGTCGAAAAAGATGTTATAGCACTGTTTTTTTAGTGTTATTCTATTGAACTTTTTCCATATTCTTTACTCCTATGTTGTAATACCAATGGGAAGTGGAAGCATTCTTCTAGTGAGGTAACAAACATAGTTTTTTTTTTCAATTTTTTTTTTCTTCCTAAACGAAAAGAAAGAGAATATGAACAACCATACATGTGCATACAAGTGAATGCAAGTAACAGCAATGTTTTTTCAAGTGTCATTTTCTTTTAGTGGGGCAACAAAAGATGTTATATAATTTTTTTTTTTTTTTTTTTTTATTCCTCGGCCAATTACAATTGATTTTACGATAGCCTTTCGACTCAGATCATCATATTCAACAAATCAGAAACAGAAATCACCATGCCGTAATCAAGATTACGTATGTACCTGAGACGTCATTCATATTACGTTATATCCCATTTTCTACTATTTAGAAGGATAAACTAAAGTAGCTAAGACAAATCAAGTATGAAAATCGAATTGTACTAAGAATAATCTATCATTCTAATGCGGACGTTTCAGCACGTCGCTACTGGCCTCCCGGCGCGCGGGCCGAAAATGTAGCACGTGCCAGGACGTCACCCGGGTCCGGGGCTTTTTTCGACCACGTGTCAGCACGTCAACCGGCGCGAATGGGTTAACCCTCTCTAGACGGCTGGAATGCCCCCATCGTGAATGGGTTAAGGTGCCCAGCCTAGGCTGAATGTCTTTAGATATAACCTGTCTGGGAAGGGTTAATTCCTAAAGGATGTGTATGTGCCAGATATAGTCATGCTCAGGTGAAGACATATGCATCTTTTACCAATGTTTAATTGGAAGCCAGGAAGTGTTTTGTAATGTTTTTAAGTATCATAATGTAGATATTAACCTGTGGATTCCAATATATTAGAATAGACAGAAGCATTTGTTTAGTGCATTTCTGTGTCAGATTGTAAGAAGGCAAATCCTTTAGGGGTTAAAACATGAGATAATTAGTTTCATACATGAACTTATGTCATGCTTGATCATTTATAGCTATGTGGACACGAGATGGAGGAAGAGGCTATGTTAACAGAGCGCACAGACAGTGATTATACCAGTGACACCACACCAACACCAGGTAAGTAGAAGTTGACTGAAGAATCTAAGTGAAAGAATGATGAGGAATATATGGATTTAGTGAATAAGAGCACAATGGCAAGTACATGTTCCCAACATGAATGGGTTTAGAAAAGAAGAAAGAAAAAGAAAAGAATAAATGGATATTCGTCTCCAGTATCTATTCGCTGGCCTAATTTATTTTTATTAACTTCTACTAATTTTCCAGGTCCTGAGACAAATGACTTAGATGCAGATGGAGAGAGGAGAGACTTTGTCCTCACCAACAGTGACACACAGCAGACTGAAGATGCCGATAACTCTGTTGTTGACGGTTTGTTATCATTTCATATTGTTGTGCATTTTTGAAAAATAAAGTTCAGTAAAAAGAGGCACTAAATGAATTATCAGATATTTAATTGAAAGGAAATACAATTGCCAACTTACCCAATAATTCATCAAAGCCACTCATGGCATATATTGCCACCTTCTACAGGATGTGACCCGGATAAAAGCATTTCCTCAAACAAATTCAGTCTGGATGGTGCAAATGATAGTACACAAGAAGCAGCCAGTGGGACACCACGGGACTCTGAGAGTTTGCTGGCCGAGACTGTTCCATCTCAGACATCTCAGACTCGAGTCCAGTCAGCAGCCACCCCTTCACCCTCACATCAGGTCACCAGCTTCACCAGCAGTGAGTTGTTTTCTGTTTGTGTTGAGACAGTTTTCCATTCTTGTGCTTTCTCTCTCCCTCTCTCTTTCTCCTCCCTTCCCTGTCTCCCTCTCTCCCTGTCTCTCTCCCTCCCTGTCTCTCTCCCTCCCTTTCTACCTTCCTCTCTCCCTCCCACCCTTTTCTTGTCCCTCTCCTCCCCCTCTCTCACTTCCACCCTCTATCTCATTCTCTGCCTCTCCATTATATTCCCTAAAACAAAATAGATGCAAATAAATGTTAATAAAAATGATAGCAGAAGGCCAAAATGAACCGCCATTTTCTTCCTCTGCCTCCCCCCTTCCCCCTTCCTTGTCAGCTCTCCCTGCGGCAAACAAAGCAAGCACGTCAGTGGTAGGCCTCTCTTCGACTCTTCCTGCCGGCAGCAGCCTGACTGTAGGACAGCCCATGACACTGCAGCAGGAGTTCTCTCTACTGAACACGTCACTGGACAACAACCAAGTCAATTCTGTAGAAGTTGTGGTGAGTATGTTTGGGTTTGTCTTGTTTGATAGTGATTAATCTCTATTGTTCAGTTTATTGTGATCAGTTTATTATTTGATACTCATTTGATTATTTAGTTATGGCTAGTAGGTTCCCACTTTTTTTTTTATTCTGTAACATTTGAAATGGTTTAGGCTTTGGATTAAGCCTTGTTGATTCTCTATCAAAGGGCCAAGAATGTTAAGTATGTCTAGCATAGCCTTGGTTTGAACTGCAGTTGTTTTTTTTGTTTATTCTCTGTTACTCCTTGTTAATTGTTTGTTTCTTTGTCTCTTTGCTATTTGGTTCTTGTGCTTCATTTTATTGGTTCTTGTAACCATAAGGCAGAGAGGTAAGTTAGTTCGGCCACATTATCAGGCAATTTTGTGAAAGGAAACTGTGTTGAAATGGATATCTGTTAAAAGTTTATTAACCCCCAAAAAGATGCACCATCTTGAGGATGAGGGTAAGGGTGAGAGAGTGAGAGTGAGAGTGAGAGCAAGAGTAAGAGTAAGAGTAAGAGTAAGAATAAGAATAAGAATAAGAATAAGAATAAAAATAAGAATAAGAGTGAGAGTGAGAGTGAGAGTGAGAGTGAGAGTGAGAGTGAGAGTGAGAGTGAGAGTGAGAGTGAGAGTGAGAGTGAGAGTGAGAGTGAGAGTGAGAGTGAGAGTGAGAGTGAGAGTGAGAGTGAGAGTGAGAGTGAGTGAGTGAGGGTGAGAATGAGAATGAGAATGAGAATGAGAATGAGAATGAGAATGAGAAAGAGAAAGAGAAAGAGAAAGAGAAAGAGAAAGAGAAAGAGAAAGAGAAAGAGAAAGAGAAAGAGAGAGAGTGAGAGTGAGAGTGAGAGTGAGAGTGAGAGTGAGAGTGAGAGTGAGAGTGAGAGTGAGAGTGAGAGTGAGAGTGAGAGTGAGAGTGAGAGTGAGAGTGAGAGTGAGAGTGAGAGTGAGTGAGTGACTGAGGGTGAGAGTGAGGCTTTGACAAGTTAATTGAGACAAGTGAGGGTGAGAGTGAGAGTGAGAGTGAGGATGAGGATGAGGATGAGGATGAGGATGAGGATGAGGATGAGGATGAGGATGAGGATGAGGATGAGGATGAGGATGAGGATGAGGATGAGGATGAGTGAGTGAGAGACTGAGGGTGAGAGTGAGGCTTTGACAAGTTAATTGAGACAAGTGAGGGTGAGAGTGAGAGTGAGAGTGAGAGTGAGAGTGAGAGTGAGAGTGAGAGTGAGAGTGAGAGTGAGAGTGAGAGTGAGGATAAGGATGAGGGGGAGGATGAGGGCAAGGGCGAGGGCGAGAGGAGAATTTGACAAGTTAGTTGAGACAAGTAAGGGTGAGTGTAAGAGTGAGAGTGAGGGTGAGGGTGAGGGTGAGGGTGAGGGTGAGGGTGAGGGTGAGGGTGAGGGTGAGGGTGAGGGTGAGGGTGAGGGTGAGGGTGAGGGTGAGGGTGAGGGTGAGGGTGAGGGTGAGGGTGAGGGGAAGGGGAAGGGGAAGGGGAAGGGGAAGGGGAAGGGGAAGGGGAAGGGGAAGGGGAAGGGGAAGGGGAAGGGGAAGGGGATGGGGATGGGGATGGGGATGGGTAAAAAATATATCATAATTTTTGTATTGATAATTTGCATACTTATCTATCATATTTCTATTTTTATCTGTCTATTGATAGGTAGGAAGATAGATGGATGGATGGATGGATGGATGGATGGATGGATGGATGGATGGATGGATGGATGGATGGATGGATGGATGGATGGATGGATGGATGGATGGATGGATGGATGGATGGATGGATGGATGGATGGATGGATGGATGGATGGATAGCAAGATCTAAGCTAGTCTTTAGATAGATCTAGCATTATATATTATGCTTCTATTTATAGTTTGAAATGTTTACCTGTGACAGATGAAGAAGAGTTGGAAAAACCACTGAGAAGAACAGAGGAATTGTTGGAGAAATATACTTTTATTTTCTTTTTAAGTATTTTGAGTTATTATTGTAGGCATTACCATTATCATTTTGTGTGATGCACAAGTAGGCACTTTTGGGACACAGTAGACTCTGGTTGGTATAAGCACTTCCTCATCACCATCTTTCAAACTATTAAGAAGCATCTCAATCTTTGAAGAAAATCAAGAAATATGAGTCCTAAAAAAGACTTTTGTTAGTGAAGGGTAAGGAAGTTAGTTTTAAAAAAATGATTGAGCTGAAATAACCAGAGTCTACTGTAATCCCACAGACTGGAGGAATGGAGGTGGCGGAAAGCGGAGAGATCAAACTCTGTCGAGAAAGAAGCGAAGTTGACGAGTTGGATAAAGAAGAGGAGAGCTCGAGCGGACGAGACTGCAGTGGACTGATGGAAGGGACGTGTCGTCTCTCTGGAGACTACGCGGTGTTAAAGAAGGAGGCGGAAGAATTGATTGAGTGTAGTGGGGTGACAGGGGCTGAAGGTGTGATTGAGGATCCTGGGGGATTGGTGGAAGGAGGCAAGGACTCCAGAGATGCTAGTCTGGTAGGGCAGGCTTCATATGTTAAGGAAGAAGGAGCCACTATCAATGAAGCTGGCCAGAATTGCATGGCTTTAGAGGACTCCAGTGCTCTAGTCCACACAGTGGTTAACTTCGTGAAAGAACTGGATAGTGATGACGATGACCATCAGTTCCGCACATGTGATTTGAACACTCTAACTGTTGGAGGGAGCAAACAAAGTGAACATGAGGTGATGACAGAAGTTGAGAACAGGGAGAGTCTCTTTGAATTCAGGAGTGTTGAGGTCATGGATGAAGGGCAGGCCGGGAGTACTGCTAGTGATGGAGACCTGAAATCACTCACAGTGAGTTACTTGCTTGAACTAGAGAATGGGAAGAGGGAGCCATTGGTTGAAAGCAGCAGGTTTCCTGACAACCACATTATTAAGATCAAGTCTTACACAGATGATTTAGAGGAAACTACAGATAAAGACAGCCATGAATACCCTAGAGGAGAAGAACCTGCCCTTCGGATTAGATTCAGCAGTGAGAGTGAGATGATGACACCCTTAGAGCATGTCGTGAAGCACAGTGAGAGAGTGAGGACGTCCCCACAGAGTCTGGAGGGGTGGTTGGTAGATGGTTCGGATATGATCAGTCTGGTGCCAATTGGCGAAGCTGCCAGTCTTGGAGAGGTGGATATGGGGAAGGAAGAGGCAGTGATACACATTGTTGAATGTGAGGGCGGGCTTGAGACCAGTAACCTCCCGACCCCCTCTGCCTTGCTGACTGGTGAAGATGTGGCATCTGCAGGAGTCTCCATGCAGGGTGAGGCAGAAGAGGTAGTTTCAGTACAGGTGATGGACACAGCACCCCTAATGCTCTCCCTTCCGTTGGTTACTGCGCAGTCCTCAATGAATGCAGCTGTCATGGAAGGATCCATTCTCATTAAAGGGTCTAGAAATGAGTCGCTCCAGGTCTCTGCGAAGCTTGTTTACTTACCCGACTGTGAGGAGAGCAACCTGGGGCCGCCCGAGGAGGCGTGTGCTGCCCTTGCGCCTCAGCTCCTCGAGGGGGGTGTGCTAGTCCTTGGGGATAACATAATCATGCTAAGCAACCAACTCTACCTCACACATGTTGAGCTGGTGGCAGCTGAGGGTGACACACACACACAGATATCAATAAGCCTGCCCACAGATCCCATGGAGAATTACCACGACAAAAAGGTCAACTTTGTGCTCATTAGTTTAGGGTCAGATCAGAACCTGGTTATGGCTTCAGCTCCCTACACTCCACAGAAGCTGGTGAGGCTCCTTCAAGATGATAAGATCTCTGTACACAATGCACCTCCTAGTGAGGAACCTGGGCTATTTCAGTGTGACAAATGTGACAAGTCATACAAAGTTCGTTCTTCCTTGAACAGCCACAAAGTCACGCACAACTCAGAGAAGATGTACAAATGTGATGAGTGTGACAAGGCTTTCCACTACAGCACACCACTACAGATCCACAAGCGCATCCACACAGATGAGCGGCCATACAAGTGTGACAGATGTTCAGCTTCGTTCCGCTCGAAAGCTAACCTCAAGTACCACGAGCGGCTGCACACAGGAGAACGTCCCATCACCTGTCGAGAGTGTGGTCAGGGCTTCAAGGACTACACGTCCCTGAAGAGACACAGACAGAAGGCTCATGACATGTCTAGTCTGAAGTGCGGCGAGTGCAGTGAAGTGTGTCTGTCTCTTGAACATTTGACTACGCACATGTGGCAGGTGCATGATCTACTGTACGTGGAGCAGAGTGCCAGCAAGTGTGAGAAATGTGGAGAGACATTCTCAGACAAGAGGACATTTAACAACCACATGATGATGCATGAAAGGAGGGACAAGGCAGCTCAAGTTGGGCTTCGTAAACTTGCAGATTACACCCACCGATGCGGCATCTGCAACATGACGTGCCAAAACAAAACACAAATGCTCATACACATACAAATTCATGCAGCTGTAAAAAGATTCAAGTGTCGGTACTGCAGTAGTGCATTCATGTATCGTTTTCTACTGGCACGCCATGTGCGAGAACAACACCCAGATGACCCAGAGTGGTTCTGCCAGTACTGTGACGACATCTTTGAAACGTGCAGGAAGATGACCATGCACAGCTGCCGTACAGTGCGAGGGGATTACAGCTGTCCACACTGCTCCTTCAAGACTGAAGTCCGGCACCGACTGTTTAGACACATCGTGAAAATTCACCCCGAGGATAAGATGCCATACTACTGTGAGTTCTGCAAAAACAGCTTTGAAGACCCCAACAAGTTGCGCTACCACCAGAAACGTGAGCATCCAGAGAAGATGCTTATGGTCTCATTGCAGCGTGAGTCGGCCAAAAACAACAGTGGTGGTGTTGGGGGGAAGGACAAGAGTGATTCTCCGAGCATTGACATGTCACAGGTGGAGATGACCATCGAGGGGAACACGCTGATCTACTTCATTCCTGAAGACCTTCGGAATGACGAGGTCTTCAAGGAGAAAGTCAAGTTCAAGTGTTTCTACTGTGAGGCAAAGTTCCCGATCAAGAACTCCATGACGAGGCATATACTCCGTGAGCACCCAGGAGAGAAGGCATACAAATGCCTCAAGTGCAACATCTTCCTGAAGTCGAGTGTGGAGTCGAAGAACCACCACCGCCGCTACCACAGATTCTCAGAGACAGGAGGCCGAGACCCTCACCGCAATGAGAGGGCGATGATGAAAAGGGCGAAGTGGTTGCAAGCGCAGATGAACAACTCCGAGAGTCGCATAAAGAACCTGTACAAGTTCAGGTGCCGTTTCTGCCAGATGGTGTACCGGGAGAAGCGGTCCCTGGTGTCGCACTACCGCAAAAGGCATCCAGATGAGGAATGGGATTACTTCCCAGACAAACCTATCCGCGCTGCAGACGAAACTGTCCGGAAAAAGAGGATCCTTGTGTATTATGACTGCAGTTTTCACGATGACTGTAATGCTGTGTTTGATGACCTGGCAATGCTACGCCAACATCTCTTCAATGCCCATGATGTTGCAGAGGAATTCAGTGATAAGTACGTTTCTAAACGTCTAGTCATCGAGCACTTGCGCAGGGGGAGGCTGCCCAAGAACGCCATAGACAGGCAAGCCAGAAGAGCTCGATATGGTAAGAGAAAAATGGAGGTGAGGAAGGACTCTGCCATACCAGGTACAGATGTTGACACAGATAATGAAGAGATTGTCGATGATCCAGTCGTTGGTGCTCTAGATTCAAAAGTCGATATAATAAGTTCCTTACATGAATCCTTAACCCCGGATTTAAGTGTAGATGATGATGAGGAAAGCTCATCAGTTCTGGACAGAAAAAGACCAAGGTTTGCTTCTCCCAGCTGGAGTGAACAGAAACAACAAATTCACTTGGATGATATTGGGTCGCTTAGGGATGTCAAAAAGATGTTGTATCGCTGCCATCGGTGCAGCAGGTCGTTTTCCAGCAGAGGCGAGTATCGGGAGCATGTTGTGCAGGCTCGCCACGCGGACTGTCGCTCTTTCCAACATGATCCTCCCATCAAACAGGAACCGACAGATGAGGACGACAACTATAGTACGACGGACTTCTTTGACTATCATGACTCCTCGGCAGAAGCGCTGCACGATAGATATGATGATGATGAATCTAATGAGCAGCAGAGAAGAACAATATCCCACAGAGGTAGAAAGAGATTGCAGCGCACTGAGTTGAGGAGGGAGAATATCACAGTGAAAATGGAGGTGGAGTCGCCACAGGAGGGAGAAGAGAGCATTGCCATTACCAGCCTGGAGGAGGAGGAAGGGCGGGGGGAGGCAGTTCTAAAGGTTCTCACCATCCATGCCCCGGAGACAGGAGGAGGCCCAGGTCTCGTTGGTGTCAAAGTGGAAGCCCAAGAAAAGGGCAAGAGCAAAGATCTGATAGATAGAGAGGGTGATGATTCTTGTCCAGGCATGCAGGAGAGTTTGCCTTTACATGCAAATCTGCCAATTGTAGGGAAAGATGTCCTTTGCCACAGTGAAAATGTATTAGATTCTCTCTCACTGATGAGTAGCAGTAGGTCAAGCCAGGTAATGAGTAGGTCTTACGTATCACTGCCTTCTGAAGGTGGAGGAGGTTCTTCTAACGATAGTATCATGGCATTGGGAGAAGACCATAAGACTGGTGCTGTTAGAATCAGAACTAGAAAGGTGGAAAGAACGCAGCCAGAAGTGAGGATGCAAAAGATTGAAGAACCAGGAAGTGTGGGAGAAGAGTCGGAGAGAAAAGGGGCCAGAGTGGGGAGGAGACCGGGGAGAAAAGGAAAGGATCAGGAGAAGAGGGGGGGTAGAAATAGCGAGAAGAATGTCGAAAGCACAAGAAGCAAAGGGACTAAGAGGGAGAGGGAGAGGATGTCGGAAGGGAAGGTATGTGAAGTGTGCCATGCTCACTTCAAGACACGGGCGGAAGCTTCCTTTCACATGAGATTAGACCACTAGATGAAGTCAGGACAGAAGGGCCAGTGATATGCTTTTATAAAATTAACATCGAATGCATCCTGTATTCGTACAATGGTAAATGAAAAATATGAGAATATATTTCAAAGAATAAACGGAAGATAGTAAAAGAAAGCTTGAAATGAAAGGGGAGACTGATATTATTTGGTAATGCTTACATCGAATATATCCTGTATTCACGTTACGGTAAATGAAAGGTATGAAAATATGCTTCCATGAATAGATGAATGATAGTTTTAAAATAATGTCAAAGGATTTTTTCTTTACCAATGAAATGAATAAAGACGAAATGCCAGAAATTGTGATACTTGCTGTGATTTATGTATATAGTGATACATAAAAAAGTTTATAATGTTGCAGAAGACTTTTATTTAGTTAACCTATTAATTTTAGGATCGGACTTCTCAAGAATTTGTAGAGTAATACATGTAATTTCCTGAAAA
>NW_028234412.1:31030730-31033230 GCF_977035675.1 Penaeus japonicus
ATATTTTCGGTGATTTTACATGTTGAACAGAAATTATCAAATTTTATGATTTATGTTCTCATTATTATCTTCTTATTAGTCTTCAATAACATTTTCACATCCTTTGTGATTTTGATAAAGTGCAACAAATTCAAAATAATTTTTCTCTTGTATCACAGAAGGTGAAGAGCAAGCGTGGCAAGAGTGAAGACGAAAGCGGACGCTCATTTAAGGCCGGAAATGTCCTCCTCTATGATATCAAGTGCCTCATGCCATTCTCCAAGGAGCTCGGGATGACATACATGTAAGAGTAGGAGTGTTGAACTTTGAAAAAGGTAGCACAGAATAGGAAGGGTTTCAGAGCTCAGGTTGTATTTATGTCAGAATTTTGGTGTTCTTAATAGCATTGACTTTTATTTCTTATATGATATATTTTTTGTAATGAAATATGATTTTGAAAAGTTTAATTCTTATTCCTTTCTTTGATTTTTGGTAGATTGGATGAAAATGACCTGGTTGGCACGTGCACACATAACCGAGATGCAGCAGCAGCTGTGGGACGCAAAGACCTTGTGCAGGCAAGGAATTGGCTGAATGATGTTTTTCTGTGAGAATATGTGTGTTTGTGTAAGTGTGTGTGTAAGTGTTTGTGGAAGTGTTTGTGGAAGTGTATGTGAAAGTGTGAGTAAGTGTATGTGTGTAAGTGTATGTGTGTAAGTGTATTTGTGTAAGTGTATGTGTGTAAGTGTATTTTTGTAAGTGTATTTGTGTAAGCATATGTGTGTAAGTATATGTGTGTAAGTATATGTGTGTAAGTGTGAGGTGTGTGTGTGTGTGTGTGTGTGTGTGTGTGTGTGTGTGTGTGTGTGTGTGTGTGTGTGTGTGTGTGTGTGTGTGTGTGTGTGTGTGTGTGTGTGTGTGTATCCTTTGATTATTAGTAAGAGAAGCAAATGAATATTAGGTCAAAAGATTTATCCATCACTCATATATCAGTACATGATTATGGTAATAATTTTTTCTTTACAAATCCATCACTTTCACATCACTCATCCTCAAACAGGTCTGGTCCCTGGCAGCTGCAACAGCATCTTCTAGTGTTCTTGGAGGGACAGAGAGCAATGACTTCCCTTGGACGTACCATCCCTTTGCCCGCAGAATGATCAACTCCCTGTATGTCCCCCAGAGTGGAAGTTCTTGTGTTATTTTGCTTCTTTTGAATTTAAGATGTGAAGAGGTGATAATGTCTAATGGAAATATGTGTAAATTATGAAATATATGTATGTGTAAAATAATTGACTTGTTCTAGACCACAAATGTATATACCACAAAACAGCTTTTTATGATATAATGCTTTTAAAGCACATGTAAAAACTGCATGCTGTAATTCCTGAAAGAATGACATATTGATCGAAGAACAGAGAGACCGGAACATTATCGTTACGTACTAGAGTAAACTGGCACAGGTGAAGGATTAGATAAGAGAAGCTGATGTTCGGAAAGGGAGTCACAGTCCTTGAAAGCTTATGGTAACTTAGGTAATATAGTCTCTTCTGGCTTTGTATTAGCTCTAGAAGATTCTGTTGGCAGGTTCGCTATTTAGTTTTTCTGTTTTGAAACAAATCTACATAATGTCTGTGTTAGTTACTTTGTCATTGAAAGAGCAATGTCTAAGCACAATTTCTCCACAATGCTCAGTGTTTTTGATCAGTGATTAAAAAAACAAACAAACTTGTTCAGCAGTGGAAATTTTGGCCTTGAAAACCTCATCTTTCAGTTAAGAAAAGTCTTCCATCATTTCTTCTGCCTGATCAGTGGTTCTTTTGTGTGGCAAGTTTGGTTCCTTCTTAAGGACTCACCCACTTAGAAGACATCCTGAACCAGTGACTTAAAGCAGGCAAACATGGTTTTCCGTGATAGTGTCATTTTTTCGGAACGCAATGGTTCAGACTGGTGCATTCAGACACTGAAGTTCCACTGTATACTTGATGTAGTCTTGGTTGAATACATAATCATATTTCCTCAGGCTAGACCACTACCTCGCCCTGACTGACGTGCAAACGGCGACAATGCTTAGTTGTGTGTTCGGCACGAAGACAGAGCCCCAGAATTCTTCTTATCCTCGCAAGAACAGGACTGAATCCAATAGTGTGAGTATGTGTGTGTGTAAGTGCACTCATTTATTTAAATAATGGTATTGTATACGTAACTATTTTGTATACGGTATACATTATAGAACAACATATATATATAATAATATATACGTATATATATAATGTATACGTATAGATATATCATATACACAAGTATATAATATATATAGAATATGTATAAATATTGTATATATATAGTATTATAGTAATATAATATATATATGTATATATCTATATCTATAATATATCTATTTATCTATCTATATCTATAATATATCTATATATATGTATATAATATTTCTATATCTATATATATATATATATGTATATATATATATATATATATATATATATATATATATATAAATATA
>NW_028234412.1:31048230-31055730 GCF_977035675.1 Penaeus japonicus
AAAATTATCATTAAGTAACATTGTGACCTATTGTTGTTATTGCTAATGAAATCATTATTGTTAATATTAAGATGGTAATAGTAATGATAGTAATCGCAATGCTATTGATGATTATTATATTAATAATTGAAATTACTGTATTGTTATGAATAGAAATAACATGTTATCATTACTATTATGCTGTCTAATAATGGTAACAATAATGAAAATGATAATCCAAATGTTTATGATTAAGAGAACACTAAAGATGATGATTGTGACAGCAATAGCCTAACAATAACCTTGTTGGTCTTATTACTAGCATTATAATTGCAGCAAAGACAACTGCACAGGGAAAAAGGAAAGGAAGACTCATGAGTGTGGTTAATTGACGTTGAAAATGAAAAGTAAATCTTCAAAAGGGTTCAGATTCGGACATTGAGAAAACTTGATGAAGAGATTAAGACTGAGAATTCAAAAGGACTTTAGAGAGAAAAATTTGACTCTTGAGATATGTGGAGAGAGGTATAAACTAGAAGAATGGGGAAAATGGAGTGAATGAAATGGTATTATTTTGAATTTTGGATGAACTTGGAAAAAGATTGAGATAAAGTGATGGATGATAGACACGTTAATTAATGAGTTTATGTGTGTGAGACTTTTTCTTAATATTTCATTGTTGTAGTCATTGTCATCATCACATGACAATTGTTGTCACATAACGTTATTGTTATTGCAATTTCCTTTATTTTTTGGCATCACTGTTGGCATCAATGATGGCGATTGATATTCTCAGGTATTATTATTATCATTGTAATTGTAAGGATCCTTATCATTTGCATTGTATTGTGACTGTCATTGTCACCGTATGAAATATTGTCACATCAGCCTTCAATAAAAGACGGTGATTGATTATGGTTGTGAGCGATGACATGAAAGATAAAAGTGTGGAAGTGGAAAGGAAAAGAAAGAGAAGAAGAAAGAAAAAGGAAGAAGAGAGAGAGTAGTAGGACAAGCTTGAAGAGAAAAAAGGAAAAGAAAAGAAGAGGTGGAGATGGAAGAAAGGAGAAGATAAGGAAGAAAGTGAGGAAGAAGGAGAAGAAGAGAAGGAGAAAAAGAAGTAAGAGGAAAATGAGAATTAGAATGAGAGTAAGAATGAGAGTGAGAGTGAGAGTGAGAGTGAGAGTGAGAGTGAGAGTGAGAATGAGAGAGAGAGAGAGAGAGAGAGTGAGAGTGAGAGTGAGAGTGAGAGTGAGTGAGAGTGAGAGTGAGAGTGAGAGTGAGAGTGAGAGTGAGAGTGAGAGTGAGAGTGAGAGTGAGAGTGAGAGTGAGAGTGAGAGTGAGAGTGAGAGTGAGAGTGAGAGTGAGAGTGAGAGTGAGAGTGAGAGTGAGAGTGAGAGTGAGAGTGAGAGTGAGAACGAGAGTGAGAGTGAGAGTGAGAGTGAGAGTGAGAGTGAGAGTGAGAGTGAGAGTGAGAGAGAGTGAGAGTGAGAGTGAGAGTGAGAGTGAGAGTGAGAGTGAGAGAGAGAGAGAGAGAGAGAGAGAGAGAGAGAGAGAGAGTGAGAGTGAGAGTGAGAGTGAGAGTGAGAGTGAGAGTGAGTGAGTGAGTGAGTGAGTGAGTGAGTGAGTGAGTGAGTGAGTGAGTGAGTGAGTGAGTGAGTGAGTGAGTGAGTGAGTGAGTGAGTGAGTGAGTGAGTGAGTGAGTGAGTGAGTGAGAATGAGAATGAGAATGAGAATGAGAATGAGAAGATATGAGTGAAGGAGAAGGATAAGAAAAAAAAGAAGGAAAAAGATGAAAGAGAAGGAGAATGACAAGAATTATACAGTTGTTTCTCATAAGTTTTATGAATGAAAGTACATTATATAATTGTATCTTTTTCTCTGTTTGAAGTATTAGTCCATGTATTATTGTTACTGACACATATACTATCCTCATACATTATTATTATAAAACAAATATCCTATTTATGATTGATTTTGTCCCTGTACCACCTGCCCCTAACACCAATAATTTCACTTCATTAATTGAAGACTTGGGTTTTGGTGATTAATATTTTGTTTGTTTGTTTGTATGCCTGTTTGTTTGTTTGAGTTTCTCCCAATTGGCAGTATTCTGAATTAAGAAAAGAAATTATATTCAGTAGATTGTTTTATATTTGATGGTATTTTGTTGTGGTTGTTGTTGATATTTTTAGTGTTATTGTTATCTATAAGTGTTTGAATAATCAATTGTCTGTTGTCTTTCATATATGCAGTGTCTCCTTAGAAAGTATTTCATGAAAGTCTGTAATTGACGAGAAATAATTATCATTATTATATATGTTTTTTATGTCTTCCCATTCTTTATTTTATTTACTCATCAGTTACAGAATCTTCATAGAAATACCTAAAAGAAGAATGTAAAAGAAAAAGAAAAAAAACTAAGAAGAAAAAGAAAATAATTCAAGTTAAAGAAAATAATTCAAGTTCGTATAGGATATATGTGGAACAAAAGTAACATGGTGTTTTTTTTTTTCTTTTTTTTAGCCTGAGAATAGAGATATTGTAGACTTTGTATTTGTTCTGAATTGATTTATTATTATGCCTGCTGCTTGCTGTGAACTAATTGATGATCACCTTTTGTCACTGACGTCCATTTTTCTTTATTGATTTTATTAATGGGATACATGTGCTGCTCCAGTCTTGCTTGCTTACATATCCAGTGTTCACTTTCTCTCTAAGGAGGAAAAGCTTAGCCATTTTAGTTTTTATCAAAGCCTTGTTTAAAAGCGTAAGCACCTTTTTTTCTCTTTTTTTTTAATTAGAGATAAATAACAGAAAAAAACAAACTCCCTCCAAAAATAGGGGAAAAATTCACATTATTATCTTGATAAACGTAGTGTTCGTGTCCATTTATTTTTTCATTTATTTATTGATCATTTTTTTTTTATGTGGGGAAGAATAACTTCAAAGTCCGATTGGTATTTCAGACTGGAGGTTCCCCCTACAACACCATTCATGGTCTCAACATGAGTCTGGAGGGCTGGGATCTTTGTATGGTGAGACACAACAGGTGAGTGAGAGAACAGAGAAAAGTTTACGAACAGAGAAAAGTTTACGAACAGAGAAAAGTTTACGAACAGAGAAAAGTTTACGTATGATGGCTGGGGTGATTACAGTTATCATTGTTAACAAGGTTTGAATAATCTAGAAAATGTTGGTTTAGAATCAGGCATTTCTAATATTTATAATTCGTTTAAAGTGGTTTGAAAATATGCAGCTGTAATTCTAAATGCAGATGAAATAGTCCAATGGCAATACAATGTCTAATTCCAATGATAATTTTAAAGTTGTATGTGTAAGTTCAAGATTAAATCTCACAAGTTTATTAACAGGAGTAATCTTAAACTGAACAATTCCAAAAGTTATTTTACTTTCATAAGTGTAATTCTAAAAGTAATCTCAAACTTGTAAAATATTTCCAAACGTGCAGTTCCAAAAGTATTCATGAACTCAAAAATTTTCCGAAAACCTTTTAATTTCAAACTGAAGGGTATTCCTGAAGCATCACACTTCATGAGCCTAGAGTTTACCCGATTATTGAGTACCTCATCACCTTCATCCTTTAACAGGTCGAACTCGGAAGGATCGCTGTCAGAAGCTTCAAGACCGCCCCAGGAGATGGACCTACCTGCTCTTGAAGCCACAGACACCCTGCATAGGAACTCAACCAAGTGGGTAGTGAGGGTGGGAAGAGGAGAGGGAGTGGAGAGGAGATGGAGGGAGGGTGGGTGGATTTGTGTGAGTTGGGATAAATTGTAGAAAGGGGGAGTTAAAGAGAGAGGGAGAGGAGGGAGAAGGAGATAAGGAGAGGAAGGAGAAGGGGATAGGGAGAGTGTGTAATGAGGGTAAAAGGGTGAGGAGAAGTAGTTTAAAGTTGACTGAGAAGAGAGTGTTGTAGAGTTACATTGGGATGGGGAGGGAAGAAGATGGGGATGGGGAGAAAATAGGATGGAAGTTGGGCCATCAGGAGTGGGTGAGAGTCAACGAATGGGTGAGAGTGAGAGAGAGTGAGAGTGAGAGTGAGAGAGAGTGAGAGTGAGAGTGAGAGAGAGTGAGAGTGAGAGTGAGAGTGAGAGTGAGAGTGAGAGGAGAGGAGAGGAGAGTTAGAGTTAGAGTTAGAGTGAGAGTGAGAGGGAGAGTGAGAGTGAGAGTGAGAGTGAGAGTGAGAGTGAGAGTGAGAGTGAGAGTGAGACGGAGAGCGAGAGTGAGAGTGAGAGATAGAGTGAGAGGAGAGGGAGAGGAGGGGAGAGGTTGAGGGAGAGGAGAGGAGAGGAGAGGGAGAGGAGGGGAGAGGAGAGGGAGAGGAGGGGAGAGGAGAGGGAGAGAGGAGAGGGAGAAGGAGAGTGAGAGGGAGAGAGGATAGGAGAGGGAGAGGGAATGAGAGGAATGAGGAGGAGAAGGAGAAGGAGGGGAAGAGAGGAGAGGAGAGGGAGAGGAGAGGGGGAAGAGAGGGAGAGGAGAGGGAGAAGAGAGGGAGAGGAGAGGGGGAAGAGAGGAGAAGAGGGAGAGGGAGAGGGAGAAGGAGAAGGAGAAGGAGAAGGAGAAGGAGAAGGAGAAGGAGAAGGAGAAGGAGAAGGAGAGGGAGGAGAAAAGTCATGAGCAAGAAATTGAGATACATAAAGTGATAAAGGGAGAAAGAATAAGAGCAAGAGAGCAATATAGAGAGATAAAGCTAGAGTGAGAGCTAGAAAGTTAGTTGAGCAAAGGCAATATTGCATAATGTGAAGAAAGAGAAAGAAAGAGCAATAGAGCTGTATTTAAGAATAATAAAGAAATAGAGGTGGAGTGATAAAGCTAGTTTATAGAGCAAGAGTGATATAGTGAAATAGACTTGAGATGATATGGGAACAAGAGAGAGAAATAGAACAAGGGTTAGAGCAAGATCAACCTTTCACTCCAGCCATTTTCATTCATATTGTAAACCTTTTCACTTCTCCTTTTCCCCTACCAGATTCCTTGACTGCAGCAGAAGCCAGCAGTATGACGAGTTGCGGAAGGCCTATGCAGACATCCTCTACCGCTGGGGCCTCCTCAAACAACGGGCGATGGTGAGTGAGCATGTTGGTGCTTTGTTGAAAAAGAGTAGAGGAAAGACAAAAATAGGGCATAGATTTGGATTTCTTTTACTCTTTTTTTCTTTTAATCGTGTAATTATTGCTTGATGAGCTTTTCCATGATGTGAATCTTTTAAAGGTATTTATAATCATCTTTATTATAATCAAAATGATCAACCCTGACAGATTACATTACTTCTAAAGGCAGCAATATTCTTATCATTTTCCTCCATGTTAGAATTATAATGGTATTCCTCCCTCAGGTTCTGAAGTACTTGCAAGCCCAACCACCAGCTCACAAGGGTGTCGAGTTCCCCACCGACTGTGTCCACTGCGGCCAGTCAGCCAAGGGACCTCAGTGCAGATACTGCCGCTGCTTCTCCTTCAGCTGTTCGATTTGCCATGTTGCAGTCAAAGGTGGGTGGGCATGGCAAGGTGTTGTGCTGTCCATGTTGAGGGTTTGTGCTTAGCTTTTGTTGTTTGTTTTTAGAGTGGGCTTTGTAATTTTCTTTTTTTTTGTAAGTGAATCTTTTCTTTTGTAGGAAATGGGAGGGGGGCATATAAAAGTTTTTTTTCTCACCTTGATTGAACCTTTGAAATAACTATATGTGAATGCTAGTTGTATAAAACTATGGGAGATCACTGATAATCTTTTTAGTACTATTGTTCATCTTAATTTTGATGATCTTCATCAGCCTAATTGTAAATCACCATTACCACCATTACCACCATTACCATAATAATTCAAATTTTCCCATTGACCTACAGGAGCAAGCAACTTCTGCGTGGTCTGTGGCCATGGTGGGCATGCTTACCACGTCCTTGAGTGGTTCCGCGACCACAATGAGTGTCCGACAGGCTGTGGCTGCGACTGCATTAAGGAAATGGATCACCTCTTTAAATGATGATAATAACATGATTGACACATGTTGGGAAATGCCCCTTAGCATAGGGAAATAAAACAATTTTCAATAGATATCGAGGCAAAATTCTTGAAAATAAGATTTTTGGCATTATCAAGGAAATGTTATATTTTTCTAGAAGAGTAGTAATCAGCAAAGAAATTCCAAGTCCATGCAGTGATAGAGTCCTCCTTGACATATTCAATTTTAGGATCAGAAATGCAGGTAAGAATTTTGATAAACAAAGTAAAGAATCAACTGTTAATTTGTAATGAAAAATTGTCTTGTTTTTGCCAGGACGATTGATGAGGGGTACATAGCACTTCATAACCAACCCTGCACGTACATAATTTTCTTTGTGCCATCTTGCTTTTGTATCCTCCATCTAAGTGTAATTTTTGAATGATCGAAAATTAGTCATGAGATGTCACAAGCGCAAATTATAATTGTGATTTTGGGTTCGCCATCATAATGAAATGGTGTGATGAATCTGAATGGGAATTATAAATAGAAACTTTCACAGTATTTGATATAATCCATTTCCTGAAATAGGTAAACTTGCTTTCATCTTAATTCTGAAAGAAATGAACAGAATATGATGCATAGTAAATTTAAGTAACTTTTTTTTTTTTAACAAATGATAAGTAAACTGTTCATTCTGTTTTAGTTGTTGAATATTACGTTTATTTGTTTTTCTTTCAGTATGATGTTTTCTAAGCTTGTTTATTATCTGACAGTGTGCTTCTTAACCCATTGGTTGCAGTTTTAATAAAGTATATATACAGTTGGATGGCGGGTTTACATTGTTTGGCTTGGTGCCATCTGTGTCTACGACCGACTCTGCCTTGGCTGCAAATCATGCCATCCGCTGTCAATGGGTTAAGAAAATAATTTACCAAAAATAAGACATTTCATTATATGTATGTATGTGTTGTTAAAAGATATGTTAAGTTCATGGAGGGACAGGCCTAGGAACTTTTTGTGTGTTGGGAGTTGTTAGGGCATTTCATGATTTCTGTAATTATATTTGGACCCAAACTGAGCATTCTAGTTAGCAACACTGGATGGCAGATGCTGTTAGGTGCTGTTAACATGAGATAGATCACAGCTTTAACTACATGGCAGAGGAACCAGGTGTTGCTATTAAGTTATGAGTCATTTTTTTTAGATGGTGATTGTCGTGGAACTGGGTGCTGTCATTAGCAGGAGATGGATTACTTCTATAAGTAATGTTGGCAGAGGAACATGTCAGATTAACTCCTGATTAACTGCTGATACTGCTGACTGACCGGTTGTTTGTACATACTACGTTTTTTTATGATTGTTCCAATATTGCTTGCCAAATATCTAATGCATGACATAAAGAGTACTTTTGTGAATATTCTGTTTTCTTTTATTGTTTTAGTTAATGTTGTGGTATGTTGATATTCTGTTAGGTTGTTTATATGTTATATGTTCATTTATTATTTCTTTAATTTTGTTTTCCTGTACAGTATGTGGTATTAAGAGGCTACTCTTTTATT
>NW_028234412.1:31063230-31073230 GCF_977035675.1 Penaeus japonicus
AGCTATACATAAGACATAGTAGTGCATGTAT
The DNA here is from genome assembly GCF_977035675.1 of Penaeus japonicus. Lineage (NCBI taxonomy): Eukaryota > Metazoa > Arthropoda > Malacostraca > Decapoda > Penaeidae > Penaeus > Penaeus japonicus. The sequence continues at coordinate 31,063,262 of NW_028234412.1, forward strand.
ATCACTCTAGAGAGACCTTGCAATTTTATCTATTACAGGCAAAGTCCTTGTGTTTACGTAATATATCTGATAAAATGCCGTCCTCTATAAACGATGTTGCAATACTGTACAATGTTTTACGTTCAATCCTTTCACGAAACTCTTCAATTAGAGGACATATCATTACATAGTGGTCAAGGGTGTGTGAATAGGGCTGACTGCACAACTTGCATTCAGTTCCCTCAGCATTGTTTGAAACACTATACTCCCAGTAATATTTGTAGCCAAGCCGTAACCTTGCGGTCACTACCTCAAGCTGTCTCGTAACTCTGTTTGTACTGCCGTAGATATGCTTTGTCTTGGACATAGCGTTATGAATAATGATTGATCTGCTTGTGATAGAAATTATAATGGGATTTGTAATAGTAATGATGATAATGATAATAATGATGATAATGATAATAATGTTAATGATAAAGATATGGATAACGATAATAATACATTGATAATGATAATAACAACAATAATAATAATAATAATAATAGCAATCATAATGGCAACAATAATATTGATAGTTATGATGATAACGATAAGAGTAATGATAATAATGATGATAATACTAATACAAATGATAATGATGATAATAATGATAATAACAATAATGATATTGTTAAAATAACAATAATGCTGCTGCTGATGATAATTATGATAATGACTATAATAATCATAATCATTAGTATGATTATCATCATTATCATCATATACACAGTACACGTACACACCCATACACACAACAAAATAATAATAAAAAGAACCCAAATGTATGACATAAAACATTTTTAGAAAATTCTCCCGAAAAAAAGACAACAAAAGAAAAGAGTATACATTGTCGAAGGGGATACGAGTCTACAAGCAAGTCACGTGTTCATCCTCTGAATCTCTCTCACAAAAGAAATTATCGTCAAACTAGCCCGCGAAGCCACAAAGCCATCGCCAGTCTTGCTTCCTCTTGGTTTGGAGGGGAAGAAGAAAAGAAAACGCTAAAAAAAAAAGGTCCTGAAAAGATTAACCTGTCACTTTTATCAGCTTCACAATTAGAAGGATCAACGGGTTTTTGTGCCTGTATCCCCACTTCTTCCTCTTCCTCCTTCTCTTCTGGGGAATGAGGGGAGTGTGAGAGAAGGAAGAGGGGAGGAGGGGGGGGAGGAGGAGAAGGAAGAAGATACGAGGAAGAGGATGAAGACCTAGGGTACGTTTCTAGAGAAGGAATGACAGGAGGAAGGTGAGGAACATAGATACGAGGAGGAGGGCGGGAAGGAAGGGGAAGGAGAAGGGGTGGCAGAAAAGGAGGAAGAAAAAGGAGCAGGGGAAGAGGGGGAGTAGAAAGAAGAAGGAGAGGGTGGAACGGGGAAAGGGGGGGGGGAGAGGAAGGAAGGCCTTTCGAAGAGGGCGATCTGCCTTATCACTTCCTGCGACGCACAACTGTCTCTCGAGGCGCGTGTCACTCGGCCCAAGAGAGTGCTCCGCCGCGGCCCACACACACTCCTGCTCGTGGCGAAACAAAAGACGATCTCGCGGCGAAGCCCTCGGGCGCGCGGGGGCCAAAGGAGCATCGCGGAGGGCCCTCCAAGCGCTTCTGAGGGGCCCTCCACGACCTTCTGAGGGAGGCTCGGGGCACGGCCTATCTCGTTTCGGCGGCGCTGCGGTGTGTGTGGCCTCCTGGATCAGTTGGGGGGGGGGGGGATGTGTCTCAGGGGCGCTCCCCTCTTTCGCTTTTACTCTCTCGGTCTTTCGCGCTGTCTCTTGCCTCTTTTCTCTCTCTCCACCTCTTTTTCTCTTTCTCTCCCCCCCTCCCTCTCTCTCTCATTACCATTATTGCTATTATCATTATAATTGTTACCACTATTATCAATATCATTATTGTGTATCATTATCTTTATTACTATCATTAATATTGTTAAAATTCTTCTTATTATTATTTTTATCACAATCATTATTACCTTTATCATTATCATTTCTATTATAATCGTTATTACTTTTATCATTATAATCATTATTACCTTTATCATTATCATCTTTATTCTTATCCTTATCATCTTTGTTATCTTTATTATTTTTTATCCTTATCATCCTTATTATTCTTATCCTTATCATCATTATCACTCTAAATATGATCATCAGAAATAAATCCCCATTAAGCATTATGAAATAATTTGCATCGCCATTACCATATCATTATTATCGTAAGATCCAATCAGTCTGTAACTATTTTCGAATAATTTTCGTCACTGATCTCTTCATAATTCTTAACAAACCTTGTATTCTCTCTCCCTTACCCTGACAAATCATCAGTAATTTGGATATAAATTATTTTCATCGTTGGTCTGTTTAATTCATAACAAACCTTTAATTCTCTCCCTTACCCTGACAAATCATCAGTAATTTGGATATAAATTATTTTCATCGTTGGTCTGTTTAATTCATAACAAACCTTTTATTCTCTCCCTTACCCTGGCAAATCATCAGTATTTAGGATATAAAGTATTTTGGGTTACACTTTAACTATTTTAATCTCACTCTAATACTTCAATTACATAGCTAGCTTCCTTCCTCCAACCCCCTAACCTTCCTTCTAGCATAGTCCATGATTTCCCTTAGATATCCGATATCCCCCCTACCTTTTAATCTTCCACTACACTTCATTTTAGGTAGTTAGCTGCCATCTATTATCTTCCCTCTTCTTCCTTTTCGAAAATTGCGATTCTCCACTTTCTGTATTGTATTGTATTGTATCTTCAATTTTATTGTATTTTAATGTATTGTCTTCAATTCATACACGTATGGGATTACGTCCCTCACCTTTTTTTTTTTATTTTATCTCCCACTTATACTTCTATTTAAGTATCTAGTTACCATCTTATGTCTTCCTTCTCCCTCTTTTTTGAGAATTGCGATCTTCCACTTTTCTCTTTGTGTTCTATTGTCTTCGATTCATTACAAACAAACTTTTCATTCTCTCTCCCTTACCTTAGGAAATCATCAGTAATTATGATATATTAATATAGCTTAAATTTGTATCCAAAGCCGGGCCGCCTCGTGCATATAGCCCGGGCGAAGGAAAGCCTTCGCAAATCTCTCTGAACTGAACTTGTATCCAAATTTTCGCTTCTAGAAATACTTCACTTACATTGAATTGCATTAAAAGAATAAACATTTTACGTTGATTAAAGCGCATTGGGTAAATATTTTGGCCTTTGAATAAAACGTATTGAGACATTCATTTGAGTGGGCACTTTCTTTGAATTAATCATTATAACAATAGTTGTTTTACCATAACCTCTATTATTCATTATTATTATTATTGTCATGTGATATCATAATTACTATAATTTTACTATTATCACTATTAGTATTATAAATTTCGATAATTATAATACTGTATCGATGATGATAATATAAACAATATTTTATTGGTGTTATCACTTTTCATTATTATCATTACTCTCATTATCATAATTACCATTGTTAATATCATTATCATATCAATATCATCAAAATCAGATTCGTCATTGAAGGAGAGGGAGGGGGGGGGGGGGAGGCAGCGAAGAATCCCTTCAGCAAATTAATTAAAGATAATATATATTTTTCAGTTATGTCGAAAACCTTACACACTCATATTCCATAATATATATGACATATTTCTACATATTTATAATTCGTTTTTTTCACAATATGCCGTGACTAACATTATCTTACCAATATATTTAAAATAGCAACATCGCATCATAAACTAATAGGAGTATTCCTGAAACAATAAAAAGATGGTAATTATCCTGTCCATTAACCAGCAATGTCTTCCCTTGGGTGTTAAAGATCACACTTCACTTTACGTAAAGCAAATTGAATATCACTATTCAAAAGAATTAGTTGACATCCTTTGAACAAAATACCACTTCGTCATAAACGATCCTTTTTGAAATGAGCGAAAACGTTACAGTCTATTCTTTCGAAACTTTTCAACTTAAACTGTATTGTTTATACTTATGTTGATGTTTATGATAATAATAATGGTAATGATAAAAGTAATGATAATAATAATGATAATGATGATTCGTTATCACTTTATCATCATTTTTCATCACTATTGTTATCAATATTATCATTATCATCTTCATTGTTATCATCGTCAATATCATAATTAATCTGATCATTGCTTACTGCATTTCATAATCATGTCACTTTTACTAAAAATTATTTCATTGTCACCATATCGCTAATATTCATATCACAATCAATATTTTTTTTGGTATGAACATTAAACCATTCTCCCTTTCATCACTCTCAGAAATTATATCATATCATATAATTCTCACTATAATCATTATTACATTAATTATATCGCTACTGTATCACTAATAGCGTTATCTGTACAAGAATAAATTCATCATTTTTTAAAATACTTTCACAGTATTATTATCATCACATCATCATCATTTTATTATTACTATCACCATTTGTTATCATCATCGACATGATATTTTTCATTAATATAATTATCATCATTAGTTTTACTATCATCCTTGCTATCATTACTATTATTCTTGACATAATCATATGATCGTTATTCTTGATAGTTTATTATCATTATCACTATCATTATTATCATCATTGTTACCATTATCATCATGACTATCACCATCAACTGATTTGCAATCAACCATTATTATCAATCACCATTCATCACCATCACTATATCATCGTCATCAATTATATTACTTTCCTCGTTATGCTGTAATATAACATCCATTTTCTTATTATCCTTTCTTCCTTCTCTTCTTCACAATGGATTAAAAAAATGTTTTTTTCTCGTTTCTTTGAATCGAACCTTGTTAAAAAAAATAATACCTTTATTTCCACATCTGTGTTTCCCGTCGAGTCATCAGTAGTATAATATATAAATATAAATATACTTTAATCTAATTTGCCATTTTAATTTTTAGACGAATAATTCTATCGGTTATATATTTGAAGTTTTTTTTTTTTTCTTATTTAAATACGGAAATTATTGGCCGTGTTTGGGTTGTTCAAGTAATATTAATCCTCTGAATTTCTTTATATTTTCTCCCTCTGCCATTATTCTCCTTTTCATTTATTTTCCTTATAATTAACGTTATCATGATCATCACTATTATCATCACCACTCCTTTCGTTAATATCTTTATTATCCTCAAGGCTGGCATAACACATAGGCCTTGAAAACTATAAGTATCTATTTTGCATAAAGAAAACGATTTCTGTGACAAACAGAACTTGACATAATCATATAAATATTATTCCAGATAGTTAATTATCGTTATCACTATCATTATTACCATCATTGTATTAAAAAGTATTGAAAGCCTGAGTTAGTTACATATATGTTTAGGCATTAAGGAATACGTAACTATGAATAAAAACTACATATTACTTTTAGTTTGATGTGGATATTCGATGGGGGAAGTAATGCAAATTCGTATTTTTTATGCATGTTCTGGAAAACTACAGTATATTTTGACATAGAATCTTGTTCCCAAATAGGTTTGGTGATATTAACAAATAAGGATTACAAGCGAAAATGTGAAGTCATTGTAAAAATTATAATGTAATTCACTAGTACGTATTTATATCAACATGAAATATAAACTGTAACGTACATCCCACCTTCCTCGAGTATGCAATCTCTTTAGATTATACCTTACTTAGTTATTATCATTGTATCTTAAACTAAAAAAATATACAGTTCATAAATCTATTCAAAAACACAATCAACTTTATTGAATACCTGATGGGAGCAATCAATTCCTTGTAAAATGCTTAATATGTATTGGCCTGTTGATTACCATCTTTCGTATTAATATATATTGTTTTGTTGTCATAACTAACATTACTTTTATCTCAATATATATTTTTTTCGTTTTTATTATTCTTATCACTATCGTTATCGGTTACCGGAACTTTTCATAGCATTAACATTTCTACCATCAATATCTTTTTTATGACCATCACAGTATCATTACCTTCGTAATTTACTCTATCATTATTAAATTCAATCATAATTTATAATTTTTCACCATGGATAAAAACTCAAATATTAACATATCAACTACAATTTATTTGTACTATAAATTTTGCGTCATTACATAACAAATCCAGAATATAACACAAATATATGTATTATGTTTTTAATGGCGAGATATTGTATTCCAACGCAGCATCTCGAAACTGGCGGTGTATTCCCTTAGAGTTTCACCACAAATGTATTAGAAAATCGTTGTCGACTATATATTTTCACACAAACTATTTTAAATTTCTGAAATTTCTCCACATCTATTTATACTTTACGAAAAAGCTCAAAGGAGTAATTCATAAACTAAAACCCCTTTAATTTAAGGATTACAAAAACAAGTCCAGAAGCTTAATACCAGCCACAATTAAATCAATGAACTGAAAAGGTTAATTCTCAGATAATTCCTAATTAATCTTGACAAACGAGTGAAACATAATCCATTAGAATGTAGAGCGATTTTCAAACCAATTACAGGTTCCGTTAACACCTTAAGCCACACCGTTCTCACTCTCAACCATGATGGGAGAGAGTGTGAAGGTGACACTTTCTTAAGAATAGTGAAAAATTACCATATAATATATGAGCTAATATTCAGGTGTGTCCATAGATACAGGTAAATTATTCCTAACATAATTACGCTTGTATCCTACTATCCATACAAGGAAGGACATACTGACTAACCTAAAGCGAATATGGATAGGTCTATAATACCTCCATCAACCCCCCTCCTCCCCCCCAAGTCCCTATCTATCTACCCCTCTCCATCCCTCTCTGTTACCCCTCCTTAACCCTCTGTCTGCTTCCTCCATATTCGTCAACCTTCCCTCTTCCTATCTCTCTGTCTAACACTTCCCCAACTCTCTCTCTGTCTCTTTCCCATTCCTCTGCCTTCCCCTTCCCTATTTCTCTGCCTTCCTTCCTTCACAATCCTTTGTCTCCCCTGTCTCTACCCTTTACCCATCCTTTTGCCTACCCCCTCCCCCTTTCCTCTGTCTCCTCCCTCCCCGTCTCTCTTCTGCCCCCACCCCAATCCCACTGTCTTTCCCTCCCCCATCTCTCAGCGTCTCTATCTACCCCCTCCACCCTTCTGTCTCTCCTTCTACTCCTATCTACCCCCTTCCCCTTCCTCCATCTAGCTCCAAAACGTGTATATAGGACTATAACTCCCCCTCCCCTCCCCCCCCATCCCCCTGGTTTCCCATCGGCTAAGACCCCCCGCGGTGGAACGGATGCATTAGTGCTGTCTTTGTCCACCAGGGCGGCGCCACCATCGCCGTGGTAGGTGACACTCGGGAGAAATATTTTGATCGCTTAGACTCCGATTCGTCGCGGGTTGACCTTCTGAAGGGAACGAGGGGGAGGGGGCAAGGAAGGGGGGAAGGGGTGGGGAGAAGAAGAAAGATGGAGGAAGGAATAAAGGGGAACGTGGAAGGAGACGGGAAGAGGAGAGAGAAGAGTGAAGGGGGAAGAGAAGAGGGAAGGGGGGAAGGAGAGAGACAAAAAAACAAAAAACAAGAGAGGGGAGTAGGTAAAGGAGTAAGAGGAAGGAGAAGAGGAGAAACAAGGAGATGGAGGTAGTGAGTGGAGTAAAGGGAGAGGAAGAGATGGAAGGGGTAGCGCGGTAGTGGGAGGGGCAGAAATAGAAGAGGAAAGGGAAGGGGCAGAGACGAATGATAAAGGAGACGAAGGATACAGGTCGAGTAAGGGAGGAGGGTAAGAGGGAAAGGGATAAGAGGTAAAAAAAAAAAAAAAAAACGCAGAATAAGAGGGAAAGTGGGAAGATGAAGAGAGGGGAGAAGAAGAGAAGATGGCGAAGGGAGGGAAGGGGAAGAGGGAGTAGAAAGGAAGAAAGTTCGAGAAGAAATTTGGAAAAAGTGGTATCTGACCTAATCACAGTAACAATATTAACACGAAAAGATAATTATTATTATAAAAATGATAATTAAAGTGATAATAATAATGTCGATAATCATAACACTGGTATCGATAATAATACTGATACTGACAATAATAATGAAAATACTGATGATAATGAAAATAGAAAGGATGTTAAAAATGCTGAAATAATGAAAATAATAAAGCCATACTAATGAAGTAACTAAAATAGTGGTGAAGGTAATCATACTCATATAAGGATGATAATAATGGTAATGATAATCATAATCATCATCGTCATCACAACAACAACAATAATAACAGCTCTAATGACTGTAATCATAACAATATTTAAATAGGATAACAATAGTAACAACAAAACTAGTGAGAATGATAGTAAGAATGATGATGATGTTAGAAATAGTAATAATAGTGATGATAATAATGTTAACAAGAATAATGATCATCATGATAATGAGAACAAATTTATTTTGATAATAATGACTAATTAATGATGAAGACAATCACAATAATAATGTCACTGTCGCTATCAATATTGATTTTAAAAATATAGTCATTAAATAATTATCTTTTTGTTATTGTTTTCTACTGCTAGCATCTTTATTTATCCGTCTTTGATCTGCTATTGTACTTCCTTCCCCTCTTTCTTTTTTATTATTATTATTTTTTTCACCCTTACCCTCATTCTCTCGTTGTCTGTTCTTTTTTTATCTCTCTATCGGTCTCTCTCTCTCTCTCTCTCTCTCGCCATCCCTCCTTTGTTCCTTGTCTCACGATTTCCATCTCTCTGTCTCTGCTTTTTATTGGTCCCTCTCTTTTCCTTATCTCCGTTCCTCCTTCTTCCCTCTCTGTCATTCTCTGTTTGTTTGTCTCTCTCTCTATATATATCTCTTTCTTTCTCTCGTCCCTCCCTCCCCCCTTTCTCCCTCTCTCCCCCTCTCTCTCCCCCTCTCTCCCTCCCCTCCCTCTCTCCCTCCCTCTCCCTCCCTCTCCCTCCCTCTCTCTCTCTCTCCATCCTCCCTCCCCCCTCCCTCTCTCTCTCTCTCTCTCTCTCTCCCTCCCCTCCTTCCCCCCTCCCTCTCCCTCTCTCTCTCTCTCCCTCTCTCTCCCTCCCTAGAGTCCCTACCCAACAGCGACCTGGACTCTCCTGCGGTTTGTATTGTGCGCCGAGGGAAAAAAAGACCGAATTGGTTGTTATTCTTCCCTCGTTTTCCAAGTGAGTGAAGTCTAAGGTGCCTTGTGTTGCTGTCCGAGTCTATGGGGTAACTTGATGGTAAATAGAGAGAGAGGGAGGGAGGGAGAGGGAGGGAGGGAGAGAGGGAGGGAGGGAGAAAAAAAGAGAGATAGAGAAAGAGAGGGAGGGAAGGAGGGAGGGAGGGAGGGAGAGGGAGGGAGAAAGAGATAGAGAGAGAGAGGGAGGGAGGGAGAGGGAGGGAGGGAGGGAGAAAGAAAGAGAGATAGAGAGAGAGAGGGAGGGAAAGAGGGAGGGAGAGGGAGGGAGAGGGAGGGAGAGAGAGAGAGAGAGAGAGGGGGGGGGGTTCTTATTCTCATGTACGTGTGTTTACGTTTTTATGTGTGTATTTGTGTTTGTGTGTGTGTGTTTGTGTATGTGTGTGTTTGTGTGTGTGGTTGTGGTTTTTATTTTTTTTTAGTGTGTGCATGTGCGTCTGCCCGTGTGTGTGTGTTTGTGTTTGTGTATGTTTATGAGTGTTTATGTGGGTGTTTGTGTTTGTGTTTTTTTTTCGCTTGCTTTCTTTGTTTTTGTGTCGGAAAATAATGTTGAGTATTTAATGATGAGGGAATAGTGATAAATTGTATATACTATCTATTTATTTAAGAAAATATGAAATCCTTTTCACATTTTTTTTTCTTTCTTTACTTCAACACTAAATTATATCACCCCGTCCTCACCACCTTTCTTCGCAATCCTTCCTCCTCTCCTTATCACCCCATCTCTCAATCTTTTTCTCATCACATTTTACTCACTA
>NW_028234412.1:31088230-31095730 GCF_977035675.1 Penaeus japonicus
TTTATCTGCGTTATGTATACAAAACACACACCACACACACACATATATATAACTATAAATAATATATATATAAAATATATATATATAATACTAAACACATGTATATGCATGTATCATATATATATTATTATATATACATACACACACAACATATATATATGCATGCATATATATATATATATACTATATATATGATATCATATATATAATATATATATATGTATATATATATATAATATATATATAAATACACACACACTAACACACACACACACACACACACACACACACACACACACACACACCACAGACACACACAGCATATATATATATATATATATATAGATATATATAACACCACACCACACCACTACACACACATCACACACACACACACACCACCCCCACACACCCCACACACACACAACACAACACACATATATACTATATATATATATATATGATATATATATATATAAATTATACCTAAATACATATATATATATATCTATATATATATATACTATATATAATATATAATACTAAATAATATCTATAAATATATACGTATACAGACACATTCAAACCTTTCGCTAAAGAACTTCTAATGATTTCTTTTCCAAATGTCATATCTACATTTTTATCTGTACCTTGAAATCCATTCATAAAATATATCTGTATTCATATTTTTTTTCTCTCTTTCTATTTGTAGTGTGTGGTTACCAAAATATGTGCATATACCTTCCAATGTTATATCATAAGTATAAGTCTGTGCATTGCATGTCTCCCCTCCTAATCCTCTACTCCCTCCCTCATTTCCCTCTCCACCCGCCCCTTTTCCTCCTATCCTTCCTCCTCCTCCTCCTGCCTCGCACGCTCCACTTCTCTCTCTCTCTTATCTTGCTCTTCTTCCCTCACCCTCTTCATCCTCTTCACCCCCTTCCCTCCCTTTTCTCTCCTTCTTTCTCTTTCTTCCTACTTCTCCTCTTACTCCTCATCCTTCCTCTCTCGTCTCGTCTTACCTCCCTCTCTCACCTGCTTTTTTCTTCTCCGATCAATTCTCTCCTTTTCTCAACACTCCTCCCCCCCCAACCCTTCTCCCTTTCTTTTTCTCCTCGCCCCTTTCCTCTCATTTCTCCCTACCCCTTTATTCTCCTTCCTATTCCCTCCCTCCTATTCCTCTTCTCCCCCTCTTTTCTCTTTCCCTCCTCTCGCCTTCTCCCTCATTTCCCTCCTTCTCATCTCATTCTCCATTTTCTCCTTCTCCTATTCTTTCTCTCTCTCTTCCCTCCTCATATCCTCCTCGCACTTTCCTCCCTCTCCTTTCATCTCCCCCCCCCCTCCCCTTCTGGTCAGCTGGAACGCCCGCCAACCGCCCCATCCACACCCGCAATTGCCCCCCCCCCCCCCCCCTCCCCCCCTCCCCCCTCCTTTGCGTCACCTTGGATAATGTAATTAATATGATTGGCTCTAAATCATGAGATTAGGAGCAGGTAAAGGCGTTTTATGGGAGGAATAAACCATCTTTTTGACCCTTAACCACACGCGACTTCGTTTCCCTTGTGTTTGCTCAGCCAAGTGTGTGTTTATGTGTGCGTGTGTATGTTTGTGTGTGTATTTATGGGTTTTTGTGTCTGTCTAGGTGTTAGTGTGTGCGTATTTGTGTGTGTATGTGTGTGACTATGTTTTTTTTTGTGTCTGGTGTGTGTGTGTTTGTGTGTATATGAGTGTGTCTTATATCGGTGTGTATATCTGCTAATCTACCTAGTAATTCAATGAATTTCTGTGTCTGTACAGATAGTATTAGTAACTCAAAACAACAATAACAACAACCAAATATGCAAGTCGGAGGTCGATCATAACCCGCACAGGTAAAGAAAGGACCAGTCCCTATGGCTCGCCTTTTACGTATTATTTCTCGTGCTTTTATCTATCTATCTATCTATATATGTGTATATATACATATATTTATACATGTATATATATACATATATATATACATGTATATATATATATATATTATATATATATATATATATAGTATACGTATACAGACACATTCAAACCTTTCGACTACTAAAGAAATTCTAGATGATTCTTTCCAAAATGGTCTAGTCAACATTTTTATCTGTACCTTGAAATCCATTCATAAAATATATCTGTATTCATATTTTTTTTCTCTTTCTATTTGTAGTGTGTGGTTACCAAAATATGTGCATATACCTTCCAATGTTATATCATAAGTATAAGTCTGTGCATTGCATGTCTCCTAATTCTTTCTCCCTCCCTCTTTCTTCCACTCTTTTCTTCCTCCTCCTCCTCCTCCTCCGCACTCTCCTCTTCTTCTCTCTCTCTTATCTTGCTCTTCTTCCCTCACCCTCTTCATCCTCTTCACCCCTCTTCCATCTTTTCTTCTCCCTTCTTTCTCTTTTTCTACTTCTCTCTTCTCCTCATCCTTCTCTCTCTCTCTCTTCCTCCCCTTCTCTCCTGTTTTTCTCTCATCTCTCTCCTTTTCCAACTCCTCCCCTTCTCCCTTTCTTTTTCTCCTCCCCCCTTCGCCTCTTATTTCTCCTACCCCTTTATTCTCCTTCCTATTCCCTCCCTCCTATTCCTCTTCTCCCCCTCTTTTCTCTTTCCCTCCTCTCGCCTTCTCCCTCATTTCCCTCCTTCTCATCTCATTCTCCATTTTCTCCTTCTCCTATTCTTTCTCTCTCTCTTCCCTCCTCATATCCTCCTCTCATTCTCCTCCCTCTCCTTTCATCTTCCCCTTCCCTCCCCTTCTGTCCCCCCCATCCACACCCGCAATTGCCCCCCCCACCCCCCTCCCCCCTTCCCCCCTCCTTTGCGTCACCTTGGATAATGTAATTAATATGATTGGCTCTAAATCATGAGATTAGGAGCAGGTAAAGGCGTTTTATGGGAGGAATAAACCATCTTTTTGACCCTTAACCACACGCGACTTCGTTTCACTTGTGTTTGCTCAGCCAAGTGTGTGTTTATGTGTGCGTGTGTATGTTTGTGTGTGTATTTATGGGTTTTTGTGTCTGTCTAGGTGTGTGTGTGTGCGTATTTGTGTGTGTATGTGTGTGACTATGTTTTTTTTTGTGTCTGGTGTGTGTGTGTTTGTGTGTATATGAGTGTGTCTTATATCTATATGTATATCTGTTAATCTATCTAGTAATTCAATGAATTTCTGTGTCTGTACAGATAGTATTAGTAACTCAAAACAACAACAATAACAACAACCAAATATGCAAGTCGGAGCTCGATCATAACCCGCACAGGAAAAGGACCAGTCCCTATGGCTCGCCTTTTACGTAATATGATTTCTCGTGCTTTTATCTATCATATACGTATCGTATATACTAAATATCTTATATATATATGTATATATATATATATATATATACATAATATCGTATAGAAATTATATATATATATATAGTATATATGATATATGTATATACGTATATATATAATTTATAGCTATATATATATATATATATATATAATATATATATATATATGATACGTATATAATACACATACACACACACACACACACACACACAACACACACACACACACATATATATATATATATGTAAATATATATAATAAATATATATAATATATATATATATATATATACATTTATATATAAATATATATATATTATAATATATATATACATACATACATAACATAATGTATCATATATATATAGTATGATACTATATATATAATATATATGTATACATATATATAATATATCATATATAAATATAATATTATATATACACATACACACACAAAGCACACACACACACACCCCGCCTCAAAAAAAACCCCCCCAAAAACACCACCACGAGTATATAGTATTTATATTAAGTATATATATATAGGGTATATCTTATATATATATATATATATACATTGTATATATATATGAGGTATATATATATATATATATATATATAAATATGCATACATACATACATATATCCTTCCATCTGTCTATATCTAATATATTTCTTCTCACTTTAGTTCATTTCCTTTTATATATGTATATCTTATTGTTTAGCATTATAAATCTCCTCTTTATCCTTTCCCTTATCTCTCATATATAGAATATATCTCTCATATCATATAGAAATGTACAACTGTGCATAAGCTTTTCTTTAGGAAATTATATTGGCAAAAAGATATATCATGACTTGTTCATATGGAAGGCATATTTGCAATTGAATAATTAAATATCACGTAGGGAAAATTGCAATATTATCTTCACAGAGTCTTTCTAAAATTAAAGCTGACTTTACTGTTCTTAATTATTTTATCATTCTGTTATTATGTAAGATCTTGATCTGCTCTATCATAAATATCATTTTTCTCTCTCTTTTGTTTAACTTTATATCTCCTCTTTCTCATTGGCTCTCTCTCCTTTCTTTTCTCTGCTTCTTTGTATCTATAGACAATGTAAAAACGTGTGCATAGGCTTTTCTTTAGGAAATTATATTGGCAAAAAGATATATCAATGATCATAATTCTTTGTGTTATGGAAGGAATATTTTGCAATTATTTGAAATAATGTAAATATCGCGTAGGGAAAATTGTCCCATTATTATCATCACAGAGTTTAATTTGTATCATTAAGCTGATCATTACTGTTCTTATGGTTTACATTATCTCTTTTGATTATATCTTGATTTTATCATTTATCAATTACATCATCATTATTTTTTTCTCTTTATCCTCATATTGGTCACTGAATTAATAATACATCTTTATGCATAGGTTTTATCAATTTATAGTCAATATCACATCATTCATTACCAATACTGGATCATTATTATCAACATTGTTACTGTTATTATCAATTCACCATATTATTGTCATTATTTTCCATCATCCTCATTATTACCCAAATTATCACAATTCATCATTGATCATTATCATTTTATTCAAAATATTAGTCATCATTGTTATCTCATATCTCGATTACGGTTATTATCAGTGTATCCACCATTAATATTATTATCATTATTACTATTATCATTATCACTATTATCATTATCAACCATGATCATAATAATTATCATTCCATAAATATTGCTATCAATGACATTAACGCTTTTAGTTGTTATTAAAACATTTGGGGGGGGGGGGGGGGGGGGGGGGGGGGGGGGGGTTGTATGCCTTGTTACTTAAATTCATCTTCATGATTTTGCTGATCAGGTTATCACCAGTTTATTATTTTTATAATCCATCATATATTATTGAACGCACCATTGTTTTTAATTAATATCGCATCGCAGTAGTCATGTCCTTGTTATTCTTATTGCTATCATAATTATTATCATTGTTATTATCATTATCATTATTGTTATTCTTATCATTCTTGTTTCTATTTTTAATTTTATCCCCGTTTTTATAATTATTGGTAATTTTACTATAATTATTATCATTATTGTTATTATTGGTATTATCAATATCATCATTACTATTGTTTCGATGTTTTTAATTTTATCCCCGCGTGATTATCAATTACTAATAATTTACTATAATTATTATTCATACCCATGTACTGCATTATTGGTATTATCTTTAATAGCGTTTTGCATGATAAATCACATAAAATCATCATTACTATTGTCAATATTATTGATCCATTATTCATCATTATCATTAAGATACTGTTACTGCTACTTTGTTATTATTTGTACCAGTACTGCTATCGTTATCTTTATTAGCGTTTTCATGATAATTATCACTAATATCATCATCATTATCAATATTATTGTCATTATCATCATTATCACTAAGAATACTGTTACTGCTACTATTACCATTATGATTATTATTATGTTGTTTATTATCATCATTGTTTTTTTTATTATCATCGTTATTATCATTATCTTTATCCTATTACAGATTTCAATATCATGATCATTATTTTATTCATTATTATCATCATTGCTATTAGTATCCATATTGTCAGTATCATTATCATCATTATTATTATTGTTATCATTATTATCATCATCTTTATTACTATTGCTGTTTTGATTACCATTATCATAATGATCTTGATTATTAGGATTTTCAATGTCAATGGGATTAATATCATTATCTTTATATTATTATCATCATCATCATTGATATTATTAACTTTATCAAATTATTATCTATCAGTATCCCTACTATCATTACCCTCTTCACAATTATGATTTTTATTTGTTTGTTTGCTATCCATCAATTTATCACCCAAAAAACACTCCAATTTTGGTGTAAGTATCTTTTATTGATATAAATAGTGAAGGTGAAAATAGGAATTAAGTTTATTTAAGTAAAATCGTAATTATTTTATATAATCTTTATATCTTTATAGATATGCATGTATTGTGATATTTGTATAACATGAAAATGTATGTTTAGGCTTTTGTATAAATCAATAAATTGCAAATTCGAGTGATCATTTTTTTTTTACGTGTTGCTCATATATATTGCAAATGTGTGCGTGTGCATGTACACGTAGGATCATGTGGTCGTGCGATTGCAATGCACCGGAACCGAGTGCGAACTGAGTCATCCATGCAAGGTCAGGTCAAACCGGAGGGGGGGGGGGGGGGGGGGGAAAAAAAAAAAAATAAAAAAAAAAAAAAAAAAAGGGGGGAGGGGGGAGGGGAAAAAGAAAAAAAAAATACGAAATCGCCCGGCGATAAAAAAAGCAAAATGAGCATGACCCGAAAGCTAATTGATTCCTGCGCCTCCCCCCCCCCCATCCCATCCCCTCCCTACTCCCCTCTTTACATGCACTCCCCCCCCCCTCTCCCACATATCCGTAGCCTATTCTCACCTCCCTAATATACATCGAGAGAGAGAGAGGGAGAGGGAGAGGGAGAGGGAGAGGGAGAGAGAGAGGGAGAGGGAGAGGGAGAGGGAGAGGGAGAGGGAGAGGGAGAGGGAGAGGGAGAGGGAGAGAGAGAAAGAGAGAGAGAAAAGAGAGAGAGAGAGAGAGAGAGAGAGAGAGAGAGAGAGAGAGGGAGAGAGAGAAAGAGAGAGAGAGAGAAATAGAGAGAAAGAGAGAGAGAGAGAGAGAGAGAGAGAGAGAGAGAGAGAATGAGAGAACGAGAGAGAGAGAGAAATAGAGAGAAAGAGAGAGAGAGAGAGAGAGAGAGAGAGAGAGAGAGAGAGAGAGAGAGAACGAGAGACAGAGGAAGAAAGAGAGAGAGAGAGAGGGAGAGGGAGAGGGAGAGGGAGAGGGAGAAAGAGAGAGAGAAAAGAGAGAGAATGAGAGAACGAGAGAGAGAGAGAGAGAGAGAGAGAGAGAGAGAGAGAGAGAGAGAGAGAGAGAGAGAGAGAGAGAGAATGAGAGGGAGAAGAATGAAAAAAAAAATGAATAAGAAACAGAAAGAGAAACGAAGCAAAAAGACAACAACAGAAAACACGTGAAATGAGATGTAAAACGAAAGAGAAAGAGAAATAAAGGAAAAAAAA
>NW_028234412.1:31105730-31110730 GCF_977035675.1 Penaeus japonicus
GGAGGTGGAGAGGAAGACGGTGGGGGAGGGGGGGGAGGGAGGGGAAGAGGAAGGGAGAGAGGGAGAAGGATGGGGAGAGGGAGAGGGAAAGGGAGAGGGAGAGATAAAGGGAGAAGGAGAGGGAGACGGAGGGGGAGAGGGAGAGGGAGATGGAGAGGGAGAGAGAGGGCGGAGAGAGATGGGGAGAGGGAGAGGGAGAGAGAGGGGGAGGGGTAGAGGTAGGGGGAGAGGAAGAGGGAAGGGGAGAGGGAGCGGGAGAGAGAGATTGAGGGGGAGAGGGAGGGGGAGAGGGAAGGGGAGGAGGAGGTGGAGAGGGAGAGGGAGAATGAGGGGAAGAGGGAGGGGGAGAGGGAGAGAGAGGGGGAGGTGGAGAGGGAGAGGGAAGGGGAGGAGGAGGTGGAGAGGGAGAGGGAGAGAGAGGGGTAGAGGGAGAGGGAGGGAGAGAGAGAGAGGGAGAGGGAGAGGGAGGGGGAGAAAGAAGGGGAGAGGAAGGGAGAGGGGGAGAGAGAGCGGAAAGGGAGAGAGAGAGGGAGAGGGAGAAGGAGGAGGAGAAAGAGAAATAGAGAGGTAGGGGGGGAGGGAGAGGGAGGGAAGAGGGAGAGAGAAAGGGGAGATGGAAAGGGAGAAGAAGAGGGAGATAGAGGGGGAGAGGGAGAGGGAGGGGAAAAGGAAAGGAAGAGGGAAAGGGGAAGGGGAAGGAGAAGGGTAGAGAAAGGTAAAGGGAAAGGAATAGGGAGAGGGAGAGAGAGAGGGGTAGAGGTAGGGGGAGGTGGAGAGGGAGAGGGAGAAGAAGAGAGAGGGGGGGAGGGAAAGGGAGGAGGAGGTGGAGAGGGAGAGAGAGGGGTAGAGGGAGAGGGAAGGGGAGAGAGAGGGGGAGAGAGAGAGGGGGAGAGAGAGAGGAAGGGGGAGAGAGAGGAGGAGAGGGAGAGGGAAAGGGAGGGAGAGGGGAGAGGGGGGAGAAGAGGGGAAGGAGGGGAAGGGAAGGGTAGGGGGAGGGGGGGAGGGGGGGAAGGACGGCATGGACGAGGGAGGGACGGGAGAGGAGGGAAGCGGGAGGGAGGAGATGGAGGAGAGCGGAGGAGGGGAGAGTGAGGGAGGTAGAGAGGGAGGGAGAGAGGGAGGGGGAGAGGGGAGAGGGGAGGGGGGGAGGGGGAGGAAGGAAGAAAACAAAGAGAAGAGAGGAAGAGGAGAAGGAAGGGGGAGGGGGAGGGGGAGGGGGAGGATAGAAGGAGTGGGAAGGGGAGGGGAGGGGGGAGCGGTAGAGAGGGGATAGGGGGGAGAGGAGGAAAAGAGAGAGGAAGAAGAAGGAGGGGGATAGGGAGGAGGGAGAGGGAGAAGGAGGGGGAGAGGGAAGGAGAAGAGGAGGTGGAGAGGGAAAGGGAGAGGGAGAAGGAGAGGGAGAGAGAGGGGGAGAGGGGGAGGGAGAAGGAGAGAGAGAGAGGGGGGGAGAGGGAGGGGGAGAGGGAGGAGAGGGAGGAAGAGAGGGAGGGGGGGAGAGAGGGAGGGGGAGGGGGAGAGAGGGAGGGGGAGGGGGAAGGGGAGGGGGGGGAGAAGGAGGGGAAGAGGAAGGGAGAGAGGGGAAGAGGGAGGGGGAAAAAAGAGGGAGATAGAGGAGGAGAGGAAGAGGGAGAGTGAGAGAGAGAGGGGGAGAGTGAGGGGGAGAGGTAGGGGAAGTGGAGAGGGAGAGGGAGAAAAAGAGAGAGGGGGAGAGGGAGAGGGAGGTGGGAGAGAGGGGGAGAAGGAGAGGGAGAGGGGGGAGAGGGAGGGAGAGGTGGAGAGGGAGAGGGAGGGGGGAGAGAGGGGGAGAAGGAGAGGGAGAGGAAGAGAGAGAGAGAGAGAGAGAGCGGGGAGAGGGAGAGGGAGAGAAAGGGGGAGAGAGAGACTGAGAGAGAGGGGGAGAGGGAGAGAAATAGAGAGGAAGGGGAAGGGGGAGGGAAAGGGATAGGATGGAAAGAGGAAGAGGGAAGGGGGAGACGGAAATGGAGAGGGAGGGGGGGAGGGAGAAGGAGGGGGAGAGGGAGAGGGAGAGAGAGGGGGAGAGGGGGAGAGAGGGGGAGGGGGAGGGGGAGGGAGGGGGAAGGGGAGAGGGAGAGAGAGATTGTGAGACTGAGAGAGATGGATATGGAGGGGGGAAAGGCAAGGGAGAGTGAGAGGGAAAACAACAAGGAGAGGGAAAGGAATGGAAAAACATGAGAGGGAGAAAAAAGGGGAGAGGGAAAGGAAGGTGGAGAGGAAAAGAAAGAGACAAAGGGAGAGGGAGAGGGAGAGGGAGAAGGAAATGCAGAAGGAAAGAGAGAGGGAGAGGGAGGGAGAGGGAGAAGGAAAGGGAGAAGGAAAGGGGGGGGGGGGACAGCGGGGTCGAGGGTCCTGGAGAGGTGAGAGGGGAGAGAGAGAAGAGAGAGAAGACAGAGAAAGAAGAAACAGAGCGAGAGAAGAGAAAGAAAGAGAGAGGAGGGAGAAAGAGGAAAAAGAGAGAAGAGGGAGAAGAGAGAAGAGAGTAGGCAAAAAGAAGAGGAAGAGAAGAGAAGAAAAAAGAGAAAGAGAGAGAGGGAAAGACAAGAAAGGTAAGACCCAAAGAAGTAGAGAGAAATGAGAGAGGGAGGGAAAAGAAAGCGAGAGGGAATAGAGAGTAAGAAGAAAAGAGTAGAGAAGAGAAAAGAGAAGAAAAACAGAGAAAGAGAAGAGGGAGAAGAAATAAAAGAAACAGAAGACACAAGAGAAGAGAGAGGGAGATAAGACGAAGAAAAGAGAGTAAGACGGGAAAAAACGAGGGAAAAAGGGAGAAAAAGGAAAAACAGAGAGGGAAGAGAGAGAATGAGAAAGAGAAAGAGAGAAGAGAGTAAAAGAGGAGAAGAGAGAGAAACAGAAGAATGAGCAAAAAAAAAAGAGAGAGGGAAGAGAGAAGGAGAAAGAAGAGGAATAGAAGTAAAGAAAGAGAAAGATGAGAGAAAGAGAAGCAGAGAAAGAGGAGAGAAGAGAAGAAAGGAAAGATAGAAACAAGAAAGAAGAAAGAGAGCGAAGGGAGAAGAGAAAAAGGGAGGGGGAGAGAAAGCGGGAAGAAAGAGAGAAAGAGAACAAGAAAGAGAAAAGAAGAAGATGAAAGTAAGAATAGAAATAAAGAAGAAGGAGGCAAGAGGCGAAGAAAGAAGAGAGGAGAAAAGAGAAGAAAAGAACAAGAGGGAGACGACAACGAGAAGAGGGAAAGAAGAAGAGGAGGACGAAGAAGAGAAGAAGAAGAACAGGAAGAGAGCGCAGTCACGCCGAATTGAGGGAAACCGAAACAGGAGAGAGAAAAGAAGAAGAAGAGAGACGACGAGAGACGAGGGAAAAGAAGAAGGCACAAGAAAGACTAAAAGAGAAAAGAGCAGAGCGGGATAGAGAAGAGGGAAAAGAAGAGAAAGAGCGCGAAGCATAGAAGAAAAGAGAAAGAGTGAAGAGAAGAAGAGAAGAAGAGACACGAGCAGAGAGAAAAAGAAGAAAATCAAGAAAGAGAAGAGAGAAAAGAGAGAAAGAAGTAAGAAAAAAAGAGAGAGAAGGGAGAGGAGAAGAAAAGTAGAGGAGCGGGACAAGATAAGAAGGTAAGACAGAACGACGTACCAGAGAGCGGGAAAAAGCAAGAGCGGCAATGCAAGCAGAAGACAAAAGAAACGATGGCAGACGAGAGCGCAAAAAGAAGAGAGAGAAGAGAGAACGAAAGAAATCAGGCGAAAGAGACGAGGGCAAAAGAGAAGAAGCCAAGAGAAAATAAGAGAAGAGAGCGAACAACCGTAGAGAGACGAGCGACGACGAAGGCGAGGAAAAGAGAAGCAGAATAGAAAAGAGTCAACACCGCGGAAATAAGAGAGGCGCAAGCGATGGACAGAAAAAGAGGAGAGACAACAACGAGCGAGTAAGAACATAAAGATGCGAGGCCAGGGGCGAGGGAAACGAAAGAAACAGAGAAGAGAGCACAGAACGAACCAGAACCTAGAAAGACAGAGACGAGAAAGAGAAAGAAAGACAGACCAAAGAACGCAGCACAGCTGAAGACAAAGGCGACGAGGCCTGAGCGGGGCAGCGCCCTAACAGGAGAGAAAAAGAGAAGAAGTCCACTCTCCCTCTATCTCGAGAATAGCGCGTAAATGACCGCACCTCCTCTAAGATGAGCGAGTGGCCACCGCTCGGTCGTAGGTCATAGCCGAGCTGCCGCCGAGAGCCCTGTCATGCGCCCAATTCCCCCAGCTCCGCCGTAAGCTCGCGTCCCCACGCAGTACATACCGAATGCAAGGCATCTCACAACTGATCCCGCGAGCGCGAACGCTGCACTCGGCTAATCCGGAAGAGAGCAACAAGCCGAGAAGCTCGAAGAGACGACCCCTCTAGCGAATAGAGTAGGGCGAGGGAAACGAAAGACCCAGAGGGAGACGGGGACAAAGGACGGAAAAGAGATAGAGCGAAAGTAAAAGAAAGAAAGAAACGAAAGTCGACAAAAAGAGGGAACGAGAACGAAAGAAAAGAGAAAGAGAGAACGAAACGAGGGATAGATAAGACGTAGAGAAAGAGGGCAATGAAAGAGAATGAGAGAGAAAAGAAAAAGAAAAGAAAGAGAGAGGAAGATAAAGACAAAGAGAGAGACGAGAGGGATCAGCGAAAAGCGAAGTTTGAAGAAAAGTAGAAAAAGACAATGACAAAGAAGAGGGACAAAAAACAGAAGAGAAAAAAGATGACAGAGACGCAGGCTCGAAGACGGGGAAAAGGACGAAGCGAGCCGAGAGCATAAGAGAAACGCGGAGAGCGGGAAAAAAGACGCGAGACGAGAAAGAGAGCGACGCGAAAAACACAAGAGGGAGAAGAAACCAGAGCGACGAGAGGAGGAGAAAAGCGAGCGAGCGACGAAAAAAGGAAGAAGAGAGAGACGAAGAGGAAGAGGGAAAGAGGGGAAACGAGAGAAGAAGAAAAGAAAAGCAAGCGAGAAAAGAAAGGGAAGAAAAGAGGGACAGAAGGGAAAAAGAAGAGAAGAG
>NW_028234412.1:31140730-31158230 GCF_977035675.1 Penaeus japonicus
TCTCACTCTTCCAATCCTTTTTGAATTCGTTTTTCCCGCCAGTTCAAGCCCGCGCGAAATCCGCTAATCCTATTGGCTACGCGATGATGAAGCCGTCAAGGCGCGGAGACTAAAACCCGTCACGCGACCCCGGCTTAGACTTCGCAATTCGCACTCGCTCCACTCGGAAAGGCGCAATGCCCGACGGCCCGAGTGAGATCCCGGCCCGATACGGTGCAACGAGCGGACGATCCTCATTTCGGGGAGAAATGAGGAACGCAATCAAGTCTCCTCACCAAAAGGGCAGCGAGGCGAGTTAAGGCGACGCAACCGGACGCGGTCATGATGGCGGCCAGCACGTGAGAAGGCGGGAGAGATGCGGATCTTCGGGGTTGCCTATCCTGACACAACATTAATCTTAGGACCAACTGGCCGCCCAGACCTCGTATGAAGATATTGTCCGGGGACACCTCGACACCGCCCACCCGCCCATTGTTGTCTTTATAGAGAAAACCAGAGGGGTACAGTGTGCAGCAGGGGTGGGGGTGAGGGTGGGGGTAGGGGACAGAGTACAGGAAATGAAGAGCGTAGAAGAGATATATGGAAAACGTGAATGAGACGAAGTAAAAGATGCAAAGGATGTAGATGAAATGTCGTAAATGAGAATATATGAATTGCAGAACAAAGAGTGATAATGATGTAGACCGAGAGAAAGAAAATGGAAAGAGTGTGGTAAATAAGTGATAGAAAATGTTAGTGTCTGTTTAAAAAATCAGAATATATATGTTTTCTTAGCTATTTCATCTTTATGTCTTACTCATTTCTATATACGACTCTATATTGTTACTGAGCTTCAAAATTCTCGCTAATCATTTTTATGTGTACTGCTTAGTATCAAAAGTAGAAACAACACTCTTATGCCATACCTCAACATACAGATTCACACACAGACACAAACAAACACACGCAGACAGTTGCAAACACAGTGTGTGTTGTGTTTGTATCTCCCAAACACAACACATACACACACATTCTCTCTCTCCTAGACACATCACAAACACTCTCTCTCTCTCCAACAAACACACACACACATACACTCTCCCCATACCCCCCCCCCCCACACACACACACAACCGTTCACCGACACACGGCCGCGACAAGAGAGCCGCCGACAGACAATAACCGGACACGCCGCACAAAGTCCGCGCGAAACAACCCAACAAGACCAAGGAGATTGATCACCTTTCGTGACATGCCCGCGCCATCGTTTTACAGGTGACTTTGCCGGCGCTGTACTTGACCTCTCTTTTTTTTTTTTTGGGGGGGGGCTTTACCACCACCACCGTGACCTTGGTTTCGAAGCTTCCTTTCTTTGGGGGTCACTAATTGACCTCAAGGTTGTAAAAGAGAGTAGAAAAGAAAGTTAAAAAGGGTCGGATGGAACGAATTCGAGAATGGCGGATTTGGTAAGCAATTTGGGTACTGATATTTTTTCTGCTTCTTTTAATTCTATTTCTCCCCGTTTCCTTTTTGCTTTTACACTGGAGGTCTTGATGTATGTACGGTCCAGTCTCCCATTGTTTTGTAATGGGATTTCGATCCATTTGTGACTCCCATTTCTCTCACCATATACGGATATTTCTGTTTGGACCATACCTGGCCAAAATATTTTTATTAGCTTTCCCTCCCATCGCCGCCCATTCGAAGAATAGAAAACGGAATATGACAATTCCTATATTATTCGGTTCGGTTAAGTCTCCCTTACTCTCTCTCCCTCTCCTCTCTCTGTTTCTCACTTTCTCTCTCTCTCTCTTTCTCACTTTCTCTCTCTCTCTCCTCTCTCTCTTTCTCACTATCTCCCTCTTCTCTCTCTCTTTCTCACTTTCTCTCTCCCTCTTTCTCACTTTCTCTCTCCCTCTCCTCTCTCTCTTTCTCTCTCCCTTTTTTCTCACTTTCTCTCTCTCCTCTCCCTCTCTCCCTCCCTCCCTCTTGCTTAACCGTCATTCGTATAGGTCAAGTGAACGATAATTTGTGCAATATCTAGTAACCTCGTTTCCATCTAGTTTTCTCTCCTTCCCTCAGCGATTCGTCGAGTGTTGCTAATGGGGCGACAAAAGCAGGCGTGATTCTGCATTGAGAATAGATATTAGGCATCCGCCCCTCGCGTTGCCTCGAGTTTATATAGAGACAGAAATCAGATGTATAAACAACATTTAATCTTGGTCGTCATTTATCATTCAGGTCATTACTCTGTTTTTTTTTTTTTTTTTTTTTTTTTTTCTGACTGGTTGCTTAGCTGAATAAACCTTCGATATAAACATGCACACACACACACACACACGCGAATGAATTTGATTTGATAATCAACTGAATTGCGAATTATTGATTAAGAAACCATAGATGACAGCAGTTTTGTGAACTTGACCCTTATTTATAGACTACCTGACAGATATTAGGCATATGCGTGCATATATAGAAATAAAACATTTAATGAAAAAAACGCATTATTTCTTTAAACACAAACACACAGACACACGGAGAGCATATACATAATGTCTGTATTGTATGTATGTACAATACAGACAAGAAATCTTTTGGTGTGTGTAGATTTAGATAACGGATACAATAGCTGTATAAATGGGACAGGGGCATTTAACTGTCCTTTTTATGTATGATGTTTCTGGATATGGATCACGTATTATGCGTATACATAACTACTGGATCCCTCATTAGTGTCATCCTTTGAGATCCTTCCCCTCCCCTCCCCTCCCCACCCCCACCAAACTCCCCTCCTTCCCTTCCCCCTCCCCCTCCCACTATCCCCGTCTTTTCTTCCTGGTCGCCTTCTCATTGTCAGCCCATCCCTCTTTCATTCCCTCTTTCTCACTTCTTGCTCAATATTTTCTTTCCTCCCCCTCTCCCCCCCCCATCTCCTTTTATTCTCCTTCTTCACCTCCCTCTCCCTTCCCCCCCCCCCGTCTTCCTTGTCATTCTCCCTTTTTAACACCCGGTTCCCACTTTCTTCCAGACAAGGGCTTAACTCCGTTTTCTTTTCGGAGGGACTGATTATAGCCATTGTTAAATCCGGGTTGTAAAGCCAATATGGCAAACCGTTTACAAACTGGACATTGAGGTTTTTACAGGCAGTTTGTATGGATTACTGGCGAGGGTGTGGGCAACCAGATGGTGCGTTGAGAGGGCCACATGCAAGCTCTTAATAAGGGAGCCGAATGGAGAGGGCTGGCTGGACATGGTTGAAGATGGAGCTACGACATCGGTGGAAAAATGATCTCGAAATGGCGAAGATGAGGTTAGCAAATACTGATGAAGTTTCTGGAACCACAAATGTCCCGGGACTATACTTGGTGAGAATTTGGGCTAGAAATTGATAGAAAAATTGTTGCTAGAAACGGGACGAAAAAAAGGGTTGGAAAAATACAGGATCGAAATTGGCAGATAATGAAGCTAAGATTGAGGAAAATGGGAATGGAGGAATATGTAAGAGGAAGAAGGGAGAGAGGTAAGCAAAATATAAGGATGAAATGGAGGATAAGGGAATGAAGATGAAAAGGTGGATGGAAAAAGAGGAGGAGGGTGAGCGAGGGAAGAGGAAGAAGGGAGAGAAGAAGAAGGAGGAGAAAAAGGAAGAAAATAATGATAATAAGAAAATGCAGAAGGAAGAGAAGAATATGGAAGACGAAAAGGAAAAGGGAAGGGGCAGAGCAACATTATAAAAAGATCAGATACTTTCAGAAACACAAGTGGAGAATGAAAAGGACAAGAAAGAGTAAACCGAAGAAAATATAAGAGAAAGGAAAGGTTAAACCGCGAATTCTTTCTGGTAAATGAAAGAATGTAACTCCATTGATGATTTAATTAACTGTAATTCTACAAAATCAGTCTAGGGAAAATCAGTTAAGTATTGTCACTATTGTCACTTCTTAACGAGTTTGGACTTTAAAACATTTTCATTATCAGATATTCAAAAGTTTAAGATCTTTAAAGTATTATTTTTACCCAGATAAGTAGAAGTTAATATGTTCGTTGTTACCCTGACATGTCTATTTCAAATATATGTATATATATATATATTTTTTTTTTATCATTCTCACTCCCTATGTGTGTATCTGGCTATTACATATTTCTTCCTGTCACTCTCCCGTCTTCCTCCGCCTTTGTGTCTGCTTCCCTTGTTACTCGCCTACACACACGCAAAAACATTTTCCCTCAAGCCCATCCCACGCACATACATCCAACCCCCCCCCCTTGACAAAAAAGGAACCGACAAGGGGGGGAAAAAAACTACCCACACAAAAGCACAACACACATGAAAATAAGGGAACAGAGACAACCACACACATAACAAACACACGCACACAATGTCACTAACTCAGACAAACTCATTAACACGGCAGTATTTCACCCTCAGTTTCTCATTCACAGTTCCTTCTCTCTTTCTCTCTTTTTTCTTGATTTTCGGTCTAACCTATCTCTCTCTCTCTCTCTCTCTCTCCCTTCCCTCCAACCTCCTACCCATCCTTCCATCCCTCCCCCTCCCCCTCCCCCAATTCCCTTCTCTTTTTCTCGCCATTCCTACTGGTTAGACGAGGTCGCCTGACGAACTATTCAAAATATTGGCCCATACGACTGGCTTTTGTTTTGGTGTGTGGGGTGAGGGGTGGGGGAGGGGGGAGGGGAAGGGAGACGAGGGGTAGGGGTAGGGGGGTTGACTTTTTCATGGGGTGGGTTGGGGTAGGATGGGTAAGGTGGGGGAGGGGTTGGGGTTGGGAGTTGGGAGTTGGGAGTTGGCCATGACATGTTTATGGCTTTTGGGGTTAGACCTCCGTGGACAGAGGGTGAGGGGGAGAAGGAGGGAGGGGAGGGAAGGGGAGACAGAGGAGGGGAGGGGGAGGTTGCTACTAACAAGGCGATTTGTGTTGGTAACGAGTGCAGCCAGTCATTAGTTAGGTCGGTTCCTTTTCTTTCTTTCTCTCTCTCTCTGTCTCTCTTTCTGTCTGTCTGTCCCTGTCTCTCTCTCCCTCTCCCCACTCTGTCTGTCTGTCTGTCTCTCTTTCTCTCTCTCTCTCTCTCTATATATATATATATATATATACATATATATATATATATATATATATATATATATATATATATATATATAGATATATAGATATATATATAGATACCCCGACAGAAGGGACAGACAAATAGAGACTTTAAGAGAGAGTGAGGAAAGAGTGTGTATGTGTACACACACATGTATATATAAATAAATAAATATATATATAGATAGATAAATAGATAGATAGATAGAGAGAGAGAAAGAGAGAGAAAGAGAAAAAGGAAAGAGATATGGGAAAGCAAATTCTGGCGATGTAGGATACATACATATATATATATATATATATATATATATATATATATATATATATATATATATATATATATATATATGTATATATATACACCGCACTTAAAAATGTTCATACACTTTAAATAAATGGAAATAATTGACTAACAGTTTACCCTATCTCCTCAGTAAAGGGCGATTAAATACATTCCCGCTCTGTAATCGTTAAACGACAAACATTTCTTAAACCAAATTTTAGCAGGAAAATTGCTTTATTGGCAACGCCATTAACGAGTATACTGGTTCATGCTACGGATGGATTGGGGTTGCAAGGGAGTCGTGTTCAAGTCATTTACTTCGCTCCTCTTCTTAGAAAATAGCTAGAAAAACGGTGAAATGATTGAAGCTGAAAGAAAAGTACAAGGAATCAGAAAAATAGGAGAGAGAGAGAGAGAGAGAGAGAGAGAGAGAGAGAGAGAGAGAGAGAGAGAGAGAGAGAGAGAGAGAGAGAGAGAGAGAGAGAGAGAGAGAGAGAGAGAAAGAAACATAAGGGGATATTAAAACATGATAAAAACAATACCAATGCTAATGATAATAATAACAATAATAATGCTAATAATAATGCTAATGATAATAATAACAATAATAATGCTAATAATAATGCTAATGATAATAATCATGATACTGATAATTACAATGATAGTAACAGTAGTATTAGTTGTAGCAAGAGTAGGAGTAGTAGAAGTAATACTGATACAGATACTACTATTAATAACCAAGGCTGTTATTCAGAATAGAGGAACATTCTGCTCTCAAGACATGTCCATATACCATCGCAATCTTGGCTTCCTCTCATTCGTTTTACTTGAGTTTTCCCTCCATATTCATTCTTAATCCTGCGTGTCCTTGATATTGCCAACGGAAATCACAGCATTTTAAACTCTAACCATATTCACTCTAGCCATTACTCGTGTTATTTATTGTGTGATTAAGAGATTGTATGTATTAAATGCTAACTAAAGGGTTCCGTGCTGGTTTTAAGAAATTAATAAGACAAATTTAGTGTTGTAGCTTTTCTGCTTGGTTGCCGACCTGCGTGACCTCTGACCTTGAGAAGATGAAGGGATAAAGAACAAAAAACAGTTGCTAGAAATACAGCTTGTGATGACATAGAAAACTTTGATATTCACCATACCTGATTTCGAAACTGAATATATTAGAAATCTATATCTATCGCACATTCACAATACTGGCATTATTAATGTTAGCAATAGTGAGAGTAAACAATATAATGAAAGATAGTTCGAGGTGATCAGTGTCATAAAATCACCACAATCCATACCTATTCGACACTGTTTATAAACGATTATTTAACTGATCTCAGGATATAAATAGATTTTTTATTAAAAAAAATTAATTACTTCTACTACACCTAACATGTTAACACAATAATGTTAATACAACGTAATACTGAGGACTTACCGAAAGGGTTTGAAAATAAAAAGGAAGGGTAAGGGAGATGGGCGAGAGGAAAGGGAGAAATAGCGGCTGTTATAAAGTAATCTTAATCCTTATGTAATTTACAATGAAATGATTAAGATGATAATGACAATAACAATGTCAAAGTCTTCAGTAGTGATAACAATGATGATAGTAATGGTGATTATAATAAACATGATGGTAATAATGATAATAATGATAGCAATAATGATAATGGTGATAATGGTAATAATGATAATAATAATGATTAAAATAATAATTAAAAAGCAGTATTCATGATATTCATAATAATGATGATAGTAATAATGATACTGCTACCACTACTTCTAATGATAATAGTAATGCTAATAAATGTGATACTAATAAAACAAAAAACAATAATGACAATCATAATAACAACCGCAGTAATGATATTCATAATGATACCAATAATAATAATGATATTGAAGATATTGATATACATTAATAATCACTAACAACAGCATAGATAATGTTAACAAAAGTTCACTCTAGCCATTACTCGTTTTATTTATTGTGTGATTAAGAGATTGTATGTATTAAATGCTAACTAAAGGGTTCCGTGCTGGTTTTAAGAAATTAATAAGCCAAATTTAGTGTTGTAGCTTTTCTGCTTGGTTGCCGACCTGCCTGACCTCTGACCTTGAGAAGATGAAGGGATAAAGAACAAAAAACAGTTGCTAGAAATACAGCTTGTGATAAAACATAAAACTATGATATTCACCATACCTGATTTCGAAACTGAATATATTAGAAATCTATATCTATCGCACATTCACAATACTGGCATTATTAATGTTAGCAATAGTGAGAGTAGACAATATAATGAAAGATAGTTCGAGGTGATCAGTGTCATAAAATCACCACAATCCCTACCTATTCGACAGTGTTTATGCACAATTATTTAACTGATCTCAGGATATAAATAGATTTTTTATTAAAAAAAATGATTACACCTGAACCTAACATGTTAACACAATAATGCTAATACAACGTAATACTGAGGACTTACCGAAAGGATTGAAAATAAAAAGGAAGGGTAAGGGAGATGGGCGAGAGGAAAGGGAGAAATAGCGGCTGTTATAAAGTAATCTTAATCCTTATGTAATTTACAATGACAGTGAAATGATTAAGATGATAATGACAATAACAATGTCAAAGTCTTCAGTAGTGATAACAATGATGATAGTAATGGTGATTATAGAAAACTTGATGGTAATAATGATAATGGTAATAATGATAATTAAAATAAAAATTAAAAAGCACTATTCATGATATTCATAATAATGATGATAGTAATAATGATACTGCTACCACTACTTCTAATGATAATAGTAATGCTAATAAATGTGATACTGATAAAACAAAAACAATGACAATCATAATAACCGCAGTAATGATATGCATAATGATACCAATTATTCAACAGATCTCAAGATATAAAGAGATTTTTAATCTTAAAAAATTAATAACAATACAATTCGACCTAACATGTTAACACAATAATACTAATACAACATAATACTGAGGACTTACCGAACGGTTTGAAAATAAAAAGGAAGGGTAAGGGAGATGGGCGAGAGGAAAGGGAGAAATAGCGGCTGTTATAAAGTAATCTTAATCCTTATGTAATTTACAATGACAGTGAAATGATTAAGATGATAATGACAATAACAATGTCAAAGTCTTCAGTAGTGATAACAATGATGATAGTAATGGTGATTACAGTAAACATGATGGTAATAATGATTATAATGATAATAATGATAATAATAATCAGAATAACTAAAAAACAGTATTCATGATACTTATAATAATGATGATAGTAATAATGACACTGCTACCACTACGTCTAATGATAGTAGTAATGATAATAATATGATACTAATAAAACAAACAAACAAACAAAAAAGAAAACAATATCAATAATAATGATAATGATATTGAAGATATTTATATACATTTATAATCACCCTAACAACAACATAGATAATGCTAACAAAAGTGAGTCTACCAATGAAAGCATTGTGTTAATCATCGAGTCAAGCTTAGCTCTAAATTATGATGAATTGTAAATCCTTGGAAATACGACACCAACGGACTAATGACCTTAGATATATATAATTATTTGTTAAATACTGAAAAACAGGAAATTTTGGTTTGTTGCAGAGAGAGAGAGAGAGAGAAATAGATAAGTAGATAGATAAATAGATATATAGATCAATAGATAGATAAAATAGATAAATAAATAAATGAATAGATAAATAGATAACAGATAGATAAATATATGAATATATTTTTATGCACACACACACACACGTATATATATATATATATATATATATATATATATATATATATATATATATATATATATATATATATATATATATATATATATATATATATATGAATAATAAATCATCACATTTTCTGAGATAGACCTACTAATGGAGAAACACCTACTAATGCAATTGTCTCCCTAATTGACGGAAACCAAATAAGTAAGAGAGAGACTTTGCCAAAAGAATAAAAAAAAAAGATGCATAAACACACCAGAGGGCATCAGACAAACACAGTGATAGTATATCGAGGAATTTATAGCAATTAAAGATCAGTGATATATTACCTTTTAAACCTATCTTTGCGGAAGGAAAAGAAACTTCGGAATAAAGATTTTCTTTTACCATTTCAAGTGTGGACATTCAGGTCAGCCTAAAGATGAGTGAAAGAAAAAGAAATCCCAAATATTGCTTCGAATTACAGATTAACGTGTCGAAAAATCTTAACACCTCTTACGCCATTCCCAAAAAGAGGATATTCAATATCCGAAATAGAGTACTAGCATAGAGAAAATAAAGAAAATATTATTTCACAGATAAGACTTATATTCCATAAGATGTTTCAAAGGAGTGTTTTATATCATTGTGGATTCATAAGTATCTAATTTGCATTTATAGTTTGGAAGGAAAAGCCTTTTCCTATTTGTATGCTTATATACAAGTGGAAATACAATGTTGTAACTTAAATTAGAGTTTCATTAAAGTTTATTTTTTTTATAATTGGCATACTTCTTAATGGTTAAATGATAACATAATTGATAAATATGTCAGCTAAAGATGATGAAAAATTTGAAATATATATTTGCAGCTATGTAAAAAATAGTTAAAACATTTATATTTCATACTACTGATGCTTTGCAGGAGAAGGCGGGAGGAATAAAAGCTTTCCAATATATCATTTTTTGAATAAGAATAATAAAAAATTATGGGAAAATGAAAGAAAAATGAACGATTTCATGTTGGAAAAGAGGAAAAGGATTAGGATAAGACGAATGTTAATGATGACAACAATTATTATAATATCAACAGTAATAGAAATAATGATAGCGATTAGGAAAAAAATATTAAAAAGAATATAGCAATTAATGATAATAATGATAATGAGAATAATGACATTGAAAACAAAAGAAATGAATACTAATCATGTCAACAGTATTGCGACATTGAATAAGCTAATTACGATCATCATCATAATAGAAATAATAACAATAATAATAACAATGATAATAGTCATAATGATAATGAGAGAAATAATAAAGATGGTGATATGACAATGATAAACACATGAAAATGATAACAACAGTAATAATAGTTATGCTGATAATAATAACAGTAATAATAATAATGATAGTAATGATAATGATAATAATAATAATAGTTATTATCTTGACAACAATGATAATACTAGTAATGATAATATAATGATAAGGATGATAATAGTAATAACAACAATGATAATGATAACAGAGGTACCTTTGAGTCATAGAAATGATACTAATGGCTTATGATAATGATAGCAAAACGATGCGAAATATATGAAAAGAGAAAGAAGAGATAAGGAACCAACAGATGCAGAAGAATGAAGAGTATTTTTAATCATCATTTTCATTTATTTATCATTTTATTATTTATCACACACAAACACACAGGTTTAAGGACTGGATTAGTGAACAAAGGGAGGACAAGAAAGGAGAGACACAAGAAATAGAGGAGGAGAGGTGGAGGGAAGAGAAAAAGATGTAGATGTCCTGATAGATAGATTGGTAAAGGGAAATAGATGTAGAGGATAACAATCTGCTTTTTATATACTAGCAAGAGAGAGAGAGAGAGAGAGAGAGAGAGAGAGAGAGAGAGAGAGAGAGAGAGAGAGCTAACATAAAGGGGAATGGAGAATCAGATATCCACGTTAATAATGAAAACATGATTAAAACAATACTAATGCTAATAATAATAATAATGCTAATGATAATAATCATGATACTGATAATTACAATGATAGTAACAGTAGTATTAGTTGTAGCAAGAGTAGGAGTAGTAGAAGTAATACTGATACAGATACTACTATTAATAATCAAGGCTGTTATTCAGAATAGAGGAACATTCTGCTCTCAAGACATGTCCATATACCATCGCAATCTTGGCTTCCTCTCATTCGTTTTACTTGAGTTTTCCCTCCATATTCATTCTTAATCCTGCGTGTCCTTCATATTGCCAACGGAAATCACAGCATTTTAAACTCTAACCATATTCACTCTAGCCATTACTCGTGTTATTTATTGTGTGATTAAGAGATTGTATGTATTAAATGCTAACTAAAGGGTTCCGTGCTGGTTTTAAGAAATTAATAAGACAAATTTAGTGTTGTAGCTTTTCTGCTTGGTTGCCGACCTGCCTGACCTCTGACCTTGAGAAGATGAAGGGATAAAGAACAAAAAACAGTTGCTAGAAATACAGCTTGTGATGACATATAAAACTATGATATTCACCATACCTGATTTCGAAACTGAATATATTAGAAATCTATATCTATCGCACATTCACAATACTGGCATTATTAATGTTAGCAATAGTGAGAGTAGACAATATAATGAAAGATAGTTCGAGGTGATCAGTGTCATAAAATCACCACAATCCCTACCTAATCGACAGTGTTTATAAACGATTATTTAACTGATATCAAGATATAAAGAGATTTTTAATATTAAAAAATTATCAACAATAAACTTCACCGTAACATGTTAACACAATAATGGTAATACAACGTAATACTGAGGACTTACCGAAAGGGTTTGAAAATAAAAAGGAAGGGTAAGGGAGATGGGCGAGAGGAAAGGGAGAAATAGCGGGTGTTGTAAAGTAATCTTAATCCTTATGTAATTTACAATGACAGTGAAATAATTAAGACGATAATGACAATAACAATGTCAAAGTCAATGATGATAGTAATGGTGATTATAATAAACATGATGGTAATAATGATAATAATGATAATGATCAATAATAATAGATAAAATAAAATAATAATGATTAGAATAATAAATAAAAACAGTATTCAGATAAATATAATAATGATAGTAATAATGATACTGCTACTACTACGTCTAATAATAATAGTAATGCTAATAAATGTGATACTATAAAACATAAACAATGACAATTATAATAATATATATTTATATATGATACCAATTATATAACTAATAAGATATAATCACATTTTTAATCTGAGATAGACCTAATGGAGAAACACCTACTAATACAAATGTCTCCCTAACTGACGGAAACCAAATAAGTAAGAGAGAGACTTTGCCAAACAAAATAAATAAAAAAAAGACGCATAAACACACCAAAGGGCATCAGGCAAACACAGTGATAGTATATCGAGGAATTTATAGCAATTAAAGATCAGTGATATATTCCCTAAAAACCTATCTTTGCGGAAGGAAAAGAAACTTCGGAATAAAGATTTTCTTTTACCATTTCAAGTGTGGACATTCAGGTCAGCCTAAAGATGAGTGAAAGAAAAAGAAATCCCAAATATTGCTTCGAATTACAGATTAACGTGTCGAAAAATATTAACACCTCTTACGCCATTCCCAAAAAGAGGATATTCAATATCCGAAATAGAGTACTAGCATAGAGAAAATAAAGAAAACATTATTTCACAGATAAGACTTATATTCCATAAGATGTTTCAAAGGAGTGTTTTATATCATTGTGGATTCATAAGTATCTAATTTGCATTTATAGTTTGGAAGGAAAAGCCTTTTCCTATTTGTATGCTTATATACAAGTGGAAATACAATGTTGTAACTTAAATTAGAGTTTCATTAAAGTTTATTCTTTTTTATAATTGGCATACTTCTTAATGGTTAAATGATAACATAATAATTGATAAATATATAAGTTAAAGATAATGAAAATTTAGATTTAATGATTATTAACTATACCCAAAATA
Source organism: Penaeus japonicus (assembly GCF_977035675.1). Lineage (NCBI taxonomy): Eukaryota > Metazoa > Arthropoda > Malacostraca > Decapoda > Penaeidae > Penaeus > Penaeus japonicus. The sequence continues at coordinate 31,153,878 of NW_028234412.1, forward strand.
ATTAAAACATTTATATTTCATACTACTGATGCTTTGCAGGAGAAGGCGGGAGGAATAAAAGCTTTCCAATATATCATTTTTTGAATAAGAATAATAAAAAATTATGGGAAAATGAAAGAAAAATGAACGATTTCATGTTGGAAAAGAGGAAAAGGATTAGGATAAGACGAATGTTAATGATGATAACAACGACAATAATTATTATAATATCAACAGTAATAGAAATAATGACAGCGATAAGGAAAAAAATATTTAAAAAATATAGCAATTAATGATAATAATGATAATGAGAATAATGACATTGAAAACAAAAGAAATGAATACTAATCATGTCAACAGTATTGCGACATTGAATAAGCTAATTATGATCATCATCATAATAGAAATAATAACAATAATAATAACAATGATAATAGTCATAATGATAATGAGAGAAATAATAAAGATGGTGATATGACAATGATAAACACATGAAAATGATAACAACAGTAATAATAGTTATGCTGATAATAATAACTAATAATAATAATGATAATGATAATAATAACAGTAATAATAATAATGATAGTAATGATAATGATAATAATAATAATAATAGTTATTATCTTGACAACAATGATAATACTAGTAATGATAATATAATGATAAGGATGATAATAGTAATAACAACAATGATAATGATAACAGAGGTACCTTAGAGTCATAGAAATGATACTAATGGCTTATGATAATGATAGCAAAACGATGCGAAATATATGAAAAGAGAAAGAAGAGATAAGGAACCAACAGATGCAGAAGAATGAAGAGTATTTTTAATCATTTTCATTTTCTTTCCTCTTTCTCCTCCTTCCTTTTTTCGATTCTTCTCTTTCGTCCTTTTCTTCTTTCCTCCTTTTCCTTGGCCTTCCTCTTCTCTTCCTGCCTCCTTCTCCCAATATACGCACGTCATTAGACATGTCCATATACCATCGCAATCTTGGCTTCCTCTCATTCGTTTTACTTGAGTTTTCCCTCCATATTCATTCTTAATCCTGCGTGTCCTTCATATTGCCAACGGAAATCACAGCATTTTAAACTTCTAACCGATCTTATCACGCTAATCCACACATACAGCTCTCCATATACTCGGGTATTATGATGATGATTAAGACGATTGTTGTATTACAATGCGTAACTAAAGAGTTCCGTGGCTGGTTTTAAGAAATTAATAAGACAAATTCAGTGATGTACGTGTTACTGCTTAGGTATCCGAGAGATCCCTGCCTTATCTATACAAACCTGAGTTATATGAATAGGATACTACGATCTCAAAACACAGTATCTGCTAGAAATACAGACATTTGTGACAAAACACAAAATAAATACCTATGATATTCACCAAGATCCAGATATTCGAACTGAATATATTAAAATCCTATATCAATCGCACATTCAAAATACTGCAATTCTTAATAATCTTATGCATATTATCAGTGAACCATTACAACAATCACCAAATAGATAGTTCGAGTCACATCAGTCGTCATAAAATATCCCACCACAACTCCACTATCTCATGCCAACAGTGTTTATAAACTTATTTACACTGATTTCAAGATCAAAAAACGCATTTTTACATTAAAAAATTAATCAACAAAAACTGTCACCGTAACATGTTAACACAATAATGGTAATACAACGTAATACTGAGGCTACCGACAGGGTTGAAATAAAAAGCGACGGCAAGGCGATGGCGAGAGGAAAGGGCGAAACGCGCTGTTATAAGTAATCTTAATCCTTATGTACATTTACAAGGAAATGTTAAGATGATCATGCACAATCAAACAATGTCAGAGTCAGTAGTGGATAACAACAATCCGATGATCTAATGGTGATTATACATAAACATGGATCGTAATCAATGTCAATAAGGATAGCAAAAATCGAAAATGGTGAGAATGGTAATCCATGATAATCAATAATGGATTAAAACAATGAATCAAATCAAGCACACTATTCATGATATTCATAATAATCTGATGTTGTAATCATGATACTTGCTACCACTATTTATAATTATCTAATCAGTGATTCCTAATACTCTGATACTAATAAAACAAAAAAACAATAATGCACAACAAATCATAATAAAAACCCAGCATAATGATATTCATAAGGATAACGGGGGTGGGGGAGGGAGTGGGGGGGGGGAGGGGGGGGGGATCAATGATAGTGAAGATTTTGAGATACTACATCACCTAATCACATACACACAGCATAGATAACTAACAAGAGGAGAGTAGCAATCGAAGAAGCATGCTTAATCAGTGATCACTAACATATGATGCAAATCCTTGGACAACACAGCACCCAACGACTAATGCATCTCAGACGTATATACATATTTCGTGAAAGACTGAAAAACAAAATAATGTGGGGTTGGTGTAGTGAGAAGAGAGAGAGGAGAGTGAAGAGAGAGAGAAAGAGGGAGAGAGAGAGGAGAGTAGAGAGAGAGAGAAGAGAGAGCTAAGATAAAGGGGAATGGAGAATCGAGATCATCCAGCCGATTAAGCGTAATGAAAGACATGATATAAAACAAGTATCTCATGCTCATGCAAGATACATAATAATAGATTGATAATGCTAATGGATAATAATCATGGGTAGCATGATAATGTACAATCGGATAGTAACAGAGAGTATTAGTTGTAGATCTTATTCAGCAGAGTAGGAGTAAGTACGAAGTAGGATAGCTGAGCACAGACTACTAGCGAGGCTCATTAATAATCAACCAAGGCTGGTTTATAGTTGCCAGACTACCACAGAGGAGACGAATTCGCGTCTCTATCAAGCACCGGAGGTCCATAACTAAGCCAGCGAACACACACCACACGGGGGGGGGGGGGGGGGGGGGGGGACAATCGTTTGGCTTCCTCTCTTCGTTTTACTTGATTTTATCCCTGCGCACTAAGTCATTCTTAATCCTGCGTGTGTCCCTTAAGTAAGATTGCCTACGGAAATCCTCACGGCATTGTTGAAACACTAACCATATTCACTTCTAGCCATTAATTTCTGCGTGTTATGGTTAATTTATTGTATAGATTATCAGAGATTGTAATGAGTATTAAGATGCGTAACTAAAGGGTCCGTGCTTGGTTTAAAGAAATTAATAAGAGCAAATAAATTCAGTTCTGTTTAGCTTTTCGGGCTTGGTTGCGCGACCTGCTTACCTACTGTAGCCGGTGTCGCGGATAAATGAGGAAGGGCCTAAAAAGAACACAAAAAGAAACAGGTTGCTAACGAAATTACAACTTGTGATGACTGTATAAGAATCTCTTTGTAATATCAGGCGCGATCACCTGATTCTTGAACTGAATATATTAGAAAATCTATATCCGACCCCGCACAATTTGCACAATACTGTTATTCTATAATTGTTGAGGCAATAGTGAAAGAAGAACAATGATAATAATGAGCAGATAGTTACGAGGTGTGAACAGATGTCAAGAAAATCACACCACAAATCCCGACCTATTTCGACACTGTTTTATAAACAGTATTTAAACTGATTTCAAGATATAAAAATAGATGTGTTTTAATATTAAAAAAAAATAATTAACAATCTCCTTAAACTTACACCCTAAGCATTTGTCACGACAATACTATGGTAATACAACGTCACTAACTACGAGGGAGACTTACCGGCGTGAGCGTTATTAAAATAAGAAAGGAAGGTATGGAGATGCGAGAGATAAAGGAGAAATAGCGGTGCTGTGTATAAAGGTAAAGCTTGAATCCTTATTAAATTTACAGATGACATGACAAAATTAGTGATGATAATACAATACAATGTCAAAGTTTTCAGTAAGTGTAACAATGATAAGTAATGTGATTATAGTAAACCTGATGTAATAATGGTAATAATGTATAGCAATAATGATTATGTGGTGATAATGGTAAATACTATAATAATAAGTGAGAGTGAAAAGAATACACGTAAAAAGCAGTGATTCATGATATAGCATAATAATGATGATAGTAATAATGATACTGGCAACACTACTTGCTAATGATAATAGTAGAATGCGAGCAGAAGAAGTGGATGATACTAATAAAACAAAAAACAATAATGACAATCATAATAACAACCGCAGTAATGATATTCATAATGATACCAATAATAATAATGATATTGAAGATATTGATATACATTAATAATCACTAACAACAACAGCATAGATAATACTAACAAGAGTGAGAGTAGCAATGAAAGAATCATGTTAATCAGTGAGTCACTAATTATGATGAATTGCAAATCCTTGGGAAGACGCCACCAACGGACTAATGAACTCAGATGTATATAATAATTTGTTA
>NW_028234412.1:31163230-31170730 GCF_977035675.1 Penaeus japonicus
ACTGGAATCGAGAACCAAGGGAGGACACGAAAGGAGAGACCCCTACCAATCTTATTCTCGGTTTATTACCTATCCACACTCATACTCATGTACCATATATCTCTCTCTCACCCTTTCAATATGCATTATCTTACCCCCACATCTAAATACACACATCTACCATCTATTTTCTCTCAATCTATCTCTCTCTTATCTCCATATCTCTCTATATCTATATATCTTCTTCTCTGTTAATCTCTATCTCTCTATCTCTATATCTATATCTATCTTACTCGCTCTCTCTCTATCTATCTCAATATATCTATCTATCTCGATATCCATATAACGATATTTTCTCTTCTTGCTCCATTCGCTTCTATCTATCGATATACTCTAATTTTCTTATATATATCTTCTCTCTCTAGCTTATCTCTTCTCTCTATCTTATCATCTTATCTCACTCCCTATCTCTTCTCCTCTCTCTCTCTATCTCTCTAGATCATCCCGATATATCTCCTATCTCTATAATATATCTCTAACAATCTCGTTCGCTCCTTATTATCTATCTAGCTCTATCTATCTCTATATCTTATCTCATCTCTTCCCTCTATCTATATCTCATACCTCTCTATCAGTCTTTTCCCTATATTCTATGCTATCTCTCTCTAATATATATAGATCGTATCTCTCTAGCAATCTTATTCTATTTCCTATCACACTCTCTCTATCTATCTTAAACCTCTATCTGCCATATCTATTTATATACTCTCTGCATCTACTCTATTCTCTATACTTTTGCGGCTATATGATTACCTATCTCGATCTATCTATCAACTATAGATCTTCTTATGATCTATCTTCTCTCTATTTATATTCCTGCGCTCTCAGATCTCTCTACTCTAGGATATCGCTTCTAAGCTATTCAGAGATATATATAATCGATTACTGAGCATCTAGCGTAGTAGGAGTATTAGAAACGACCAAAAAAGAGAGATATCTATCGATTGCTATATCTCTAGTCTTATATTCTACTTGTTAGTCCTAGTATATCGATCTTCTCTCTCCTTCGATCTTATAGCTAAGTCGATATCTAGCGATCGACTATATTATAGATCTAATCTATCTATGTCTATATATCATCTCTAGTAGTCTTCTCTAGATATTAGCTTAGCTATTAAGATATATGATCTGCTCTCCGATCGCTCTTAGCTATCTATACCTCTCTCTAGCTAGCCTCTCGATCTTATCACCTCTTTTTGAACATATCTATATCTCCCTCTCGCTATCTATCCCTATGAGCTAGTATCTATACATATCTATATATACTATATCTATCTCTATCTATAGATTTTATATCTTATCTATAGATCCTCTATCTATCCTCTTATTTCTCTATTCGATCTATCTCAGCTCGCTATTCTATCTCTTATATATATTCTATCTCTATGCTTCTATCTATATCCTGCTCGCTCCCCATATCTCGAAATCATCGATAGATATTAGACAGACAATTTTCTATTCGTATCATATATCTCTTATCTCATAGCTCTATATTATTATCTATCTCTATCTATCGATCTGATCTCTCGGTTTATATATCTTCCTTCTCTATCTCGTCTTCTCGCGATATATCTATCTCTCTCTCCTTCTATTATCTCTCTTTCACTATATCTCTGTATCTCATATATCCTCTCTATCTACATATCTATATCTCACTCTCTCTAATCTCTCTATCTATATTATCATTCTCCTCTCTATCTATATATTCATCTTATTTACTATCTGCTATATCTATATATATCTCTCACATCTATCTCTCCTATCTATCTCTATCTATATCTTCTCTCTCTTCTCTATCTCTATCTCTCTCTATATCTCTCTATCTTTCTATATTATATATTACACTTTTCTAATCATTATATAATATCTACTCTATACTCTCTAATCTCTATCTCTCCTCTCTCTATCTCTCTTAATATCTCTAAACTCTTACATCTCTCTCTCATATCCTCTCTCTTCTCTCTATCATCTCTCTCTTCTCTTCCTCTATCTATAATCCCTCTTCTTCTCTCATATCTCTTTTCTCTCCTCTATTTTCTCTAAATAACATTATCTCTACGAATAAATCTCTATTAGTCTCTCTATCTAGATATAATTATCTCCTATACTATTCTCTTCTCTATACTATCCTTCTCTATATAGAATATATCTCGCTCTCTATATGATATTGCTAGTCGATCTATAGGTGTCTCACTATTGAGCTAATATGAGTATATACTATTATCGATTTAGCTAGTGATCTGAGTATCCTATAGATAAGCTATTATGACGATATATAAGATCAATTCTAGATGCTCGACTCTATACGCTATATCTAATATATATATATAGATATGTTTATAGACTACGCTTATAATATCGATATCATTCTAGAGCCGAGAGAGCGATAGCTAAGAGAGAGAGAGAAAGAAGAGAAGGAGAGAGAGAAATGTGCGGAAGTGTGAGAGAGAGGAATAGAGAGAGGATGAGAGAAAAACGAGAGAGAATGTAGAAGAAGAGTTAGATAGGAGAGAGGAGAGAGTGAGGAGACGAGAGAGAGTAGAGAGAGAGAGAGCGTGGAGAGAGTGAAGAAAGAAGGAGTGAGAAGAGAGAGAGATGATATAGAAGAGATGAGAGGAGAGAGAGAGAGGGATAGATAGAGATGAGATGAGGGATGAGAGAAGGAGAGAGAGAGAAGAGAGAAAGAGAGTGAGAGAAGAGAGAGAGAGATGAGATAGAGCGAGAGAGCTAGGAGGAGAGAGAGATAAGAGAGAGAGAGGAAAGGAGAGATGAAAGATGAGAGAGAGGGTCGAGAGAGAGAGGGAAAAGAGAGAGAGAGAGAGAGAGAGAGAGAGAGATGAGAGAGAGAGAGAGAGGAGAGACGAGTCGAGAGCGAGACGAGAGAGAGAGCAAGTGAGATAGAGAAAGAGGGAGGAGAGAGAGAGAGAGAGAGGAGCAAGAGAGGAGAGAGAAGAGAGAGAGGATGATAACGGAGAGAGACGTGAGAGAGAGAGAGAGAGAGGAGGAGGAGAGAGACGGAGTCGAGAGAGGATGGAGAGATGTAGAGAGAGGGAGGGGTGTGGAGAAGAGATAGATGAGAGTAGAGAGCGAGGAGAGAGAAGAGGAGAGAGATGATGATTGGGAGTAGAGAGAAAGAGTGAGTAGAGAGAGAGAGAGAGGATAGATAGAGATGAGGACGAGAGACGGAGAGGAGAGAAGAGAGAGAAAAGAGAGAAGAAAGATGAGAGAGCCCAGGAGAGGGAGGAGAGAGAGAGAGAGGAGAGAGGAGAGGGATGAGAGAGAGAGAGAAGAGGAGATATGAGAGATGAAATAGAGGTGAGAGAGAGATAGAAATTGAGAGAGAGCAGAGAGAGAGAGATGAGAGGATGAGAAAGATGAGGAAGGAGAGGGAGAGAGAGATTTGAGAACGAGAGGAGTGGAGTGTAGGGATGGAGAGATATAGAGAGAGATGAGAGAGAGGAGAGAGAGAGAAAAGAGATGAGAGAGAGAGACGAGGTAGAGAGTGAGAGGAGATGAGAGAGATCGTGAGAGAGAGGGATGAGAGAGAGAGTGAGGAGAGGAGAGAGATGGAGAGAGAAGAGAGGAGTGGAGATGAGAGAGAGGAGAACGAGGAGAGAGAATGAGAGAGACGTGGGGGTGAGAGAGAGAAGGAGAGAGAGTGAGAAGAGAGAATAGAGAGAGACGAGAGGAGAGCCCGAGTGAGAGAGAGAGAGAGACGAGAGAGAGAGAAGAGAGAGAGACGGGGGGAGGAGAGAGAGAAGAGAGAGAGAGAATAGATGACAGGAGTGATAGAGAGATTGAGAGAGAGAGATAGAGAGAGAGAGACAGAGGGAGAGAGAAGAGAGAGAAGAAGGAGAGAGAGTGAGACCGGAGAGAGAGGAGAGAAGGAGAGAGAGAGATGGGAGATGCAGGATGAGGAGGGAAGGGGCAGAGATTGGAGAGAGAGAGAGAAGGAGAGAGAGAGATGAGAGAGAGAGAGAGAGAGAGAGAGAGAGAAGAGAGAGGGAAGAGAGAGAAGAGTGATGAGAGTGAGAGAGAAGAGAGATGAGATGAGATGAGAGATGGAGAGTGAGAGAGTGAGAAGAGAGAGAGAGAGAGAGAGAGAACTGAGAGAGAGAGCGAAAGTCGAGATAGAGAGTGAGAAGAGGAGAGAGAAGAGCGAGAGAGAGGGGGAGAGAGACGATATGATCCAGAGAGAAAGAGAGAGAGAGAGAGAGAGAGAGAGAGAGGAGAGAGCGAGAGAGAGAGGAGGAGGAGGAGAGAGAGAGAGGTGAGAGAGCGAGAGAGAGACTGACGAGTAGAGGAATATGGAGAGAGAGAGAGAGAAAATGAGAGAGAGAGACTGAGACGTGAGAGAGAGAGAGAGATAGAAGGAGAGAGACGATGAAGAGAGAGAGAGAGATGAGAGGAGAGAGAGAGATGAGAGAAGAGGAGAGAGCAGAGAGAGAGAAGAGAGAGATGGAGAGAGAGGAGAGAGAGAGGAAAGAGGAGATGGAAGGAGAGAGAGAGAGAGTGAGAGAGATGAGTGAGAGAGAGAGAGGTGAGAGAAGCGAGATGAGAGGAGAGGATGAGAGAGAGAGAGGAAAGGGTAAAAGGTGATAGACGTGAGAGAGGAGAGAGAGAGGAGAGAGAAGAGATGGTGAGGAAGAGAGGAAAGGAGAGCAGAGAGAGAGAAGAGAGAGAGAGAGAAAGAGATGAGGAGAGAGAGAGGTGAGAGAGAGAGAGGAGAAGAGAGAGAGGAAAGAGGCGAGAGGTGATAGAAGAGAGAGCCGAGGAGAGAGAGAGAGAGAGAGAGTTGAGAAGAGAGAGAGGGATTAGAGGAGAGAGAGAGACAGAGAGAGAAGATGAGAGAGAGAGAGAGAGAGAGAGAGAGAGAGAGAGAGAGAGAGAGAGAGACGAGAGAGACGAAGGGAGAGAGAAGAAGGAGCAAAGGAGAGGAGAGAAGAGAGAGAGAGGAGAGAGAATTTCTGAGAGGAGAGAGTAGAGAGAGAGTGAGAGAGAGTGTGAGAAGAGATGAGAGGAGAGAGAGAAGACAGGAGAGAGAGAGAGTGAAGAGAGGAGAAGAGAGAGAGAGAGAGTGGGAAGAGAGAGGAGAGATGATGAGAGATGAGAGAGGAGAGAGGAGCTAAGGAGAGAGAGAGAGAGGAATGGTAACGGAGAGAGAGAGACGAGAGAGAGAGAGAGAGAGAGAGGAGAAGAGAGAGAGGGAAGAGAACGAGGAGAGAGAGGAGAGAGAGGAGAGAGAGAGAAGAGCGAGAGACCGCTACGCGAGAGGAGAAGAGAGAGGATGAGAGACGAGAGAGAGAGAGGAGATCGAAGGAGAGAGAGAGAGATGAGAGAGAGAGATGTTGGAGAGAGAGAGAGATGAGAGAGAGTAGAGAGTAGAGAATTGAGACGAGAGAGAGGAAGAGATGGAGAGAGAGAGAGAGAGAGAAGAGAGGAGAGAGAGAGAGAGAGAGAGAAGAAAGAGAGACAGAGAGAGAGAGGAGGAGAGAGAGAAAAAGAGAGAGAGAGAGTGTAGAGGAGAGAGAGAAAAGAGAGAGAGATGTGAGAGAGAGAGAGAGATAAGTAGTAAGAGAGATTAAATGTGTATGAGAAAGTCGAACAAGAGATGAGAGAGAGAAATGAGGAAGTGGAAGAGAGAAAGACGGAATGAGAGAGAGAGAGAGTGCAAGAAGTGAGAGAGTAAAGATGAGAGAGAGAGAAAGAGAGTGCGAGAGAAGAGAAGAGAGAGAGATGAGTAGATGAGAGTGAGAAGAGAGAGAGAATGAGAGAAGTGAAAGATTAGAGAGAGAGAGAGAGAGAAGAGAGAGAGAAAAGAGAGAGAGAAGAGAGAAAAGAGAGAGAGAGAGAGAGAAGAGAAGAGAGAGATACAAGTACGTGAAGTTAGGATAGAAATAGGAAATATATATTTATTTCGAAAAGGTGCTCTGTGCTTGTGTAAGGTATGGTGTGCAATTGAAGGGTTTGTGTTAGAGAGCAGCAGGTGTAATGATCGCTATAGCGGAGAACGAGCTTGATAAACTTTGAAAAGGAAGTAAATTTTAGAAACAGGCTAAACAAGAGTAGTTATAACGTTGGGTATAACTTGTGTATATATTAAACAGCACGAGATGATACTGAACGATAAAAGATGAATACTAAACGACTTGGAAAATGAAAATAACATTGAGAGCTGTGAAGTCTATTAAGTGAGGCAGGGAACATAAACTTCCCCCCCCCCCCCCCCCCCCCCCCACCCCCCCCCCCCCCGGGGGGGGTGGGGGGGGGGGGGGCAGGCGGGGGCGCGCGCGGCGGGGGGGGGGGGTGGGGGGGGGGGGGGGTGTGGGGGGGGGTGGGGGGGGAAATCGAAAACAGAAATATAAACACGGGGCAAAAAATTGAACGTACGGTAGATAAAAGGAAAAGTGGCTAATTAGGAGTAAATATGTGCAATTGGTGATGTGGCGGAGATATGTTGCATAGGTACAGGGAACATATGATAATAATATTGTTATAATTATTAAAATTGAGTGGTACTAATGTTGATAAAAGTGCATTAAGCGTAGGTGCAATATCAAGTGTAATATATGTGGCAATCAGAATTATTGCAGATATAATGAATGTAGGCAACGAATCAGCTGTTGCAATATTGGACATGCTTAGGGTTCAGTTTACACTCATGTAAGCATTAAGAAGTTGAGGTCATTTAAAATTATAGATAAAGTTTAGGTTAATATAAAGCCGTTTGTATGACATGCTAATAAATGTAACAGTAAATATTATGTTGACAAAATTTAAAATCAAACTTTCCAGATGATCAAATGCATTAATACATATGATTATATATTATAATACTGAAAACTAATCGAAGCTAAAAGGAATAGGCATAGACTACCTAAAAATGAAGACAAGAAAAAGGGGTAATGGTGAAAAACGCACTCGGGAAATAAAATGTTCAAAAAGGATAAAGGGAGGAGAAGGAAAGAGAGAGAGAGAGAGAGAAAGAGAGAGAGAGAGAGAGAGAGATGAGTGAGAGGTATGGCGGGGGAGAGGAGAGATCCTGAGAGGAGAGAGAGAGGAGAGAGGGAGAGGGAGAGAGGAGACTTGAGGAAGGATGTAGCGCTTACTTTTAGGGGATGCTTGGGGCAGAGAGAGAGAGAGTGAGAAAAAGAAAGAGAGAGAGGAAGAAAAAAAGAGAGAGAAAGAGAGAGAGAGAGAGAAGGAGAAAGAGAAACAGAGAAGGAGAAAGAGAAAGAGAGAAGGAGAAAGAGAAAGAGAGGAGAAAGATAAAGAGAGAAAGAGAGGAGAAAGATAAAGAGAGAAAGAGAGATAAAGTGATAAAAAGAAAGAGAAAGACAGAAAGAATAAGAGAAAAAGAGAAAGATAAAGAATAGAATAGAGATAGAAAAAGGGAAAGAGAAAGAGAAAGAGAAAAGAAGAAAAAGATTACAAAAAAAACAAACAAACCCACCCATTCTT
>NW_028234412.1:31188230-31190730 GCF_977035675.1 Penaeus japonicus
GATTATAACAAGAATAATGATAATAATGATAACGATAACAATAATGATGACAACAATGACACCACCACCACCAATAATAATAAAAAAAAAAAATCACAATAAAATGAAAACCCATGTTATCTCTTTCCCCCAAAAAAAGTTGACAGTTGAAAGAAAACTACCTGCGATAGGTAGGAGGAAGGGGGCGGAGCGAAGGACTTAAGCTCCTCCCACCTCCGTCATCCGTGAAAGCGTCGCTCCGCCCACGTCTTGGTTTCCGGAAGTTGAGGTTTGATGTATTTGATTAAACTGTTGGATAGATAGGGTGATAGATTGATGGATAGATGGCTTAGAGAGATAGATGGGTTGATAGATAGATAGAGACAGACAGACAAACCGAAAAGAAGGATAAACAGGAACCAACATGTAAACAAAGAATATAATTAACAAAGAGAAACAAATGAATGGAATAAAGATAAAGCAGAAATAACCACACACACACACACACACACACACACACACACACAAACACAAACACACACAAACACACACACACGTACACACACACACACACACACACACACACAAACACACACACACGTACACACACACACACCCACCGGAAGTGAGCACCAGGAAGAGGAAACCAATAGAGGCGCAGTGTAACGTCAAGACAGCCAATATTAACCCTTAATGGCATTCTCGTTAACCCGCACTTCCTATCGTGTTACGCTTTGATGTTACGGTTTGTTACCACACCTTGTTACGTTACGTTATCAATTGATGCAGGGGCGTGCGGCTAGGCTCATTATAATGCTATCAATTTTTTCCGTTTTTTTTTTTTTTTTTTTTTTTTTTTTTTTTTTTTTTTGAGAGGAGGGGGGCGCGGGGGCGGGCGGGGGGGGTGGGTGGGGGGTGAGGAATTTTGTGTTTTTATTTTTATTTTTTATTTTTGATTTTTTTTTAAAGGTTTGTGATGTTTTTACCTTTTACTGGAATTAAATTTATTTAGTAATGGTATTTATACGATCGCAGTGTATATAATTCTGCGTTACGTGTATTTGTACATATTTTTTGCGAGTGTATTCCCGTACATGTGCGTATCCGCGCGTGCACATACATCTCCCAAGCTACCTGTCCACATACATATAATTTAGCACACACATCCTCCTCTTCCTCTCCTTCCCCCTTATCTATCTATCTCATCCTTCTCTATTGCCCGTATTTACGCTTCCTCCTGTTCTACGCCGCCCATCCGTGTCTCACACCGCGGGCGTTACCTATCGCGTGTAACCATCTCATAATACTTTGTTATCATTCGTTACAGGGCATTAAGCTGTGACACACGCCGGCTGAAGAGGCTTCTTGGAAGATCTGCGTCTTGGAAGATCGTGGCGTGTGAAGTATTTTTTTTTTCTCTCTCTCTCTTTTTTTATTTTTTATTTTTTATTTTATTTTATTTTATTTTTTTTTTTAATCAGTTCGTACGTTTTTTTTGTTTGTTTTTTCTTTCATCGTCATTATCATTTGATTATTATTATTATGGTTATTTTTTTTTGTCTGAGAGAGATAGTTGGGTGGATGGATGGATAGATAGAGTGTGAGAGAAGGTGGAAGATAGATAGATTAATAGATAGATTGAGTGCGTGAGTGAGAGAGAAAGAGAGAGAGAGAGTGATAGTGAGAGTGAGTGAGTGAGAGAGAGAGAGAGAGAGAGAGAGAGAGAGAGAGAGAGAGAGAGAGAGAGAGAGAGAGAGAGAGAGAGAGAGAGAGAGAGAGAGAGAAGAGAGAGAAGATAGATAGATAGATAGATAGATAGAGAGAGAGAGAGAGAGAGAGAGAGAGAGAGAGAGAGAGAGAGAGAGAGAGAGAGAGAGAGAGAGAGAAAGAGAGAGAGAGAGAGATAGATAGATAGATAGATAGATAGATAGATAGAGAGAGAGAGAGAGAGAGAGAGAGAGAGAGAGAGAGAGAGAGAGACAGAACAACCACACAATCATAAACAAACACTAAAAAAATTAACACACAAACAAACGAACACAGAAAACGAGAGAGATCAGAGAGAGAGAACAAGAGATAGAGAGAGACTGATAGGGAAAGCGAGAGACAGTGATGTATGGAAATGACCATAGCGTTCTAACCTTCCTCTCCCGACCTCATAAACCATAGGTAAGCGATGGTATGTGATGGTGTGTGGTTGTGTGGTCAATGAAGCACCTATGACCATTACGGAAGACAAGACAAGCAGTTTTTGTTATTATTATTATTATTATTATTATTATTATTATCATTATTATTATTATTATATATATATATATATATATATATATATATATATATATATATATATGTTTTTTATTATTATTTTTTTTGTTTTTTTTTTCATTATTTTTATTTTTTTCCTTCTTTTTGACGAGACAAGCTGTTGTTTTTCTTCTGTGTTTTTTCTTCTTTTTTATTTAATTATTTGTTTGTGTGTGTAATTTCTTTTATGACTGTTATTACTGTCATTATCATTATT
>NW_028234412.1:31235730-31238230 GCF_977035675.1 Penaeus japonicus
AGAGAAATAGAGAGAGAGATAAAGATAGATAGATAGAGAGAGAGAGAGCGAAAGAGAGATCAAGAGATAGACAGACAAACAGAGAGAGAAAGAGAGATAGCAAGAGCAAGGACACACACACACACACACACAAATAGAATCATGCACGCACACCCACACAAGCACTCAAACAAAGGGACATAGCACGCGTTTCACATGCCTGTGAAAGCACAACAATGCACTTATTGGCAATAACCTTTTAACAAAATATAAACCTGTTTTTACAATGAAGCTTAAATATTAATCCAGTGGGTTTACCTTCCACTTGAACTAAAAGATAAGATTGAAGATAATGAAAACAAAAAGTGCAATTTGCAATTTTCAAAAAAAGGAAAAGCGAGAGAGAAAAAAAATATAGATAATATTGATATCCATTTAATACTTCAACAATTGTTTCTTTGTATAACTTAATTGATAACTAAAACTTTTCTTCAATTTAAGTCAAGGGCTTTGATATCACGATATAATCTTTAAGATTATAAAGTACACATTTTATCAACGGTGCGATGATGCAATAAGCAATTTCAACACTACTGTCTGTCAGAGTGTAAGAGAAACTTGATTTCAGAGAAATATCATAATAATGTTCGTGAATGGGAGAGAAAGAGATAAAAGATAAGATAGATAGATAGATAGAGAGTGAAATTGAGAGATAGAGAGAGAGAGAATGAGGTTAACTAATAGGGTGAGAAATAGATAGATAGATAGATAGATATAGCGAGTAGATCGATAGAGTGATAGATAGATGTATAGATAAATAGAGAGAAAGTGTTTATATAGCAAATATCTGCATGCCTACATCTTCATTTTCATTATGTTTCCGTAAAAAAAAAATATCGTAAAGACCATCATCTGATATCCACATGCATACACAAAACACAGTCTCTCTCCTTTTTCTTTCCTCTCTTTGTCTCTGTCAGTCTCTCTCTCCCTCACTCTATAATATATATATATATATATATATATATATATATATATATATATATATATATGTGTGTGTGTGTGTGTGTGTGTGTGTGTGTGTGTGTGTGTGTGTGTGTGTGTGTGTGTGTGTGTGTGTGTGTGTGTGGGTACACATATATACACATATATACAACAACACACATGCACACACGTGTATACATAGACAAACATATTCACAAAGTTCAAAGGCATCCATCCCCCACGCTACCCAACCTACCTCAAAATGCCTCTCCATCTTTTTCTCCTCCTCCCTCCTCTCTCCCCGTCTCTCGCCGCCAATTTTCTTTAGTCGTCTTCTCCATCCTCTTGGTAGAAAGGTCTTGCCGCTTCTTCCACCTTGATAACGCGGCTCTGATTGTAGGTATTCTCCACAAATGATTCTTTTGCACAAATGATTCCCGCTTTTTCTTCTAATATACTCGCCGGCCTACGTCATGCTGGATAATCAGAGCGTCCCGATGCGTGCGTTTGGTTTTGGCTTCGACGGATGGGGTTTGTGGGTTTTTGAGATTGTGGAGGGCGGTTTTAGGGGTTGGAGGGGTTGGGGGTGAGATGGTTGGTATTGTTGGTTTTGCTTCCGTTGTTTGTATATTTGTGGTTGTTATATTTTTATATGTATATCTTATGCCACAGCTGGAATTTTCATTATAATGATCTTCACCTATGATGAAACCGTATATAAGACAAATACGCTCAAAATATATCCGAACAACAACAGTATCAAAAACCTCTAACATTCATCCAACATATCAGAACACCAGTCCACCATTCCTCACACATAATCACCAATACAACTCCCTAAGAAGCCGAAGTCGAGGCCAGCCCCGTTGAGACGCAGCGACTCCGTTGTGACCCGGCAAGTGTTTACAAACAGATCCGTTAATAACTCGAGTATTCTCCCACCTTTTGTTGTGACGTGGATTGGGCTGCAAGCTGCGTATGTAGCTACAGCAAGTCATTTCCCATAATAATTTGGAAGATGTGTCTTTTATGTGTTCATTAAGGAAGGTGATCGCATCTTTTAGATTTGTTTTATTATTGGATTACCGGGGGCTGAATTTCGCAATTCTCTGCGCATTTCTTTTTTTTTTTTTCTTGTCTCTCTCTCTCTCTCTTTTTTGTATGTTTATTATTCTTTTCGTAGATTCGGATTAGTGGTGGAAGTAGATAATGATTAGGATTAGAACCTATTTGGGGTTTTTCGTCGAGACCAACTGACTTACGAGAAAAGAAAGAATTATGAAGAATAGTATTGTCATGGGGGAGATTCTGAGACCTCTCCGGTTTGCTTGGTAACACTGGCATTAAGAAGTGATAAAAAAGAAATATGTCTGAAGATCGGTTAAAATTGCTTTCTTCGTCTGTCTGTCTCTCTTTATTAATTTACTTAATATCTGTCTGTCTGTCTATCTGTTTATATGTCTAATGGCTCTCTAACTCTCTCTCTTTTTCTTTCTTCTTTTTTTTTCTCTCTCTTTCTCTTTCTCTCTTTTTTTTT
>NW_028234412.1:31255730-31258230 GCF_977035675.1 Penaeus japonicus
CGAGAGAGGAGAGACAGATTGATGGATAAATATATATAGACAGATAGATAGATAGATAATTCGATAGATAGATAGATAGATAGAGAGAAAGAGAGCGAAATAAAGAAAGATAGATAGATGAAGAGATAAAGAAATATACATACATACATATATATATATATATATATATATATATATATATATATATATATATATATATGTATACATATATACACATATAGGTAGATAGAAAGATGGACAGAAAGTGACAAAGAAATACCGACGTAACGGATAGATTTTAAAACAAACAAACAAACGGGAGGAGGGGGGGGGGAGTAGACCCACTCGTCAGTCCTAGGACCCCCCCCCACCCCCCTCCTCTCTCATACACATTAAAGCAAACACACGTAGAGACACCTGTCAAATTACCTTAGACGACTTAAGAGCATTATTATATTATGTGGCAATAACCTAAAACAGATGTCACAGATGTTGACCCACACTCTTCTCCCCTCTCCCCTCTCCCCCCCCTCTCCCCCTACCTCCATCTCCATCTTCTCCCTCTCTCCCCTCTTCCCGTCACACCTTTCTCCCTCTTTCCACTCCTTCCTCTCTCCCTCTCTCCACTCCTTCCTCTCTCCTCCTTCCCCTCCCTCCTCTCTCCCTTTCTCCTCCTTCCTCTCTCCCTCTCTCCCTCTTCCCCTCCCTCTTCTCCTTCTATGCTTCTTTTCCCCTCCCTCCTGTCCCTCTCCCCTTAACCCTCCCCTTCCCCCATGCCCCTCTTTCCTCTCCCTACGCCTCCCTTCCCCCTTCCCCCTTCCCCCTCCCATCTCCCACCCTCCTCCCTCTTCCTCCTTCCCCTCTCTCCCTACCCCTCCCTCTCTCCGTCTACCCCCCTTCCCCCCCGCCTTTCCACAGTAAAAAAAAAGGACGATGAAGGGGAGAGGAAGAGCGAATGATGAATGAGGTGTAATGAAGATGAATTACACCATAGTGACAGTAACTGCTTGTTAAAAGATGTTTGTTCCCTAGTGTGATTTGAGTTGTTTCGTAGCAATGCAACTGTCTCTAATCTCTCTCTCTCTCTCTCTCTCTCTCTCTCTCTCTCTCTCTCTCTCTCTCTCTCTCTCTCTCTCTCTCTCTCTCTCTCTCTCTCTCTCTCTCTCTCTCTCTCTCTCTCTCTCTCTCTCTCTCTCTCTGTCTGTTTGTCTGTATGTCTGCCTGTCTCTCTCTCTCTTTCTCTCTGTCTGTCTGTATCTCTGTCTCTGTCTCTCTCTCTCTATTTATCTCCCTCTCTCTCTCTCTTTCTCTCTTTCTCTCTCTCTGTCTGTCTGTCTCTCTCTCTCTCTCTCTCTCTCTCTATCTATCTATCCATCTGTTATTTGTATGCGTCTCTATATATCTACCCACCCCCCCTCCGGTCTCTCTGTCTCTCTGTCTTTCTCTCTCTCTCCCAACTCACCCTTCCTCTTCCCTTTCTCTCTGACCCCTTCCCCCCTCTCCCCCGCTCAATCTCCCCCTCCCTCTCTCCCTCCCTCCCTCCCTCCCTTCCCCTACCTCTTACACACACATACGAAATGTCAAGTGTCATTCTTCAGAGCAGGTCAGTGAACAGAAATGAAAAATGTCTCTTTTTCGATGTGTGATGTCCTGCGCTTAGAAGGGATACTACCTGTTGAATAAACAAATTGACACGTGACACATACATACACACATCAAGTGAATAACACAGGATACACACGCACACACATACAAACGCACACACACAGACAAACATACACACACACACAGATACACACACGCACAATTGCACCATCTATCTCTCTCTCTCTATCTATCTATCTGTGTATCGCTCTTTCTCTCTCTCTCTTTATCTCTCTATCTCTCTCTCTATCTATCTATCTATATATCTCTCTCTCTCTCTCTCTCTCTCTCTCTCTCTCTGAGACTATAGATCTACTATTAGAGACAGATAGATGAATCGATATATACGGGTAGACAGACAGATAGACATTTAGATAGATATATAAATAGGCAAATTGATAGACAAATATATTGATAGATAGATAGATAGATAGACAGATAAATAGTCAGAGAGAGAGAGAGAGGAGAGAGAGATAGAGATAAGGAGAAATAGAAACAAACCGACAGGGAGGGAGACAGGGACAGAGGGTGACAGGGAGAGGAAAAGGGAGGACATAGTAGGGGGGAAGGGAGAAGAGGAGGTGGCGGGTGGGGGGGGAGGAGGAGGGGCTTGGGGGGGAGGGGGGGTCAGGCGGGACTTGCTCTGACGGTCAACAATGGAGGCACAACATAACCGGCACAGATATAAATCACTTGAATCCTTAATTGAAATGAATTAAGTGACATCCTGCCTTGGCTATGGTTCCCAGGCATGTGTGTGTGTGTGTCTGTGTGTACATGAGTGGACGTGGATATCGGTGGATGGGTGTGTGTGTGTGTGTGTATGTGTGTGTGTGTGTGTGTGTGTGTGTGTGTGTGTGTGTGTGTGTGTGTGTGT
>NW_028234412.1:31268230-31273230 GCF_977035675.1 Penaeus japonicus
TGTTCTTGACTCTTTTCTTTCATTTTTTCTTCTTGTTTTTCTTTTTCTTTTTTTTCTTCTTCTTTTTTATTCAAATTGTGCGTATATTTTTTTCTCTCGGTTGTTGACACTTTCTCTCTTTTTCCTTTTCTTTTCTCTCTCTCTCTCCCTCTTTCTCTCTCTCTCTCTCTCTCTCTCTCCATATCTCTATCTCACTCTTTCTCATAACAATAATACTGATAATAATAGTAATAATGGTAATGATGATAATAATGATGGTAACAATAACAATGATAAGGACGATAATAACGGTGATATTAAAATGATACTGATAATCATAATGATGATTAAGAAAGGACGATAATAGTGATCGTGATAGTCATGATAGTAATTACAATGAAAATAACAATGATGATAATGATTATAACAATAATGATAACAACAGTAATGATCCTAATGTTACTAATACTAATAATTATAATAACATTGATAATGAAATGAAAATATAAATAATGATAAAATGATGTTAGTAATAATGATAATGATGATAATAATAATGATGATAACCAAGCCAAAGATAATGAAATGAAATAAATCGTCAATGATAAGAATAATAATAGCATTAAGAATGATGATAACCCAAATAACAAACCCATAAATAAATACATGGATAAATAACTCAATAAAAAAAAACACTTAAAGTAATGATGACATCAGTATAAACCTCACCCCCCCTCCACCCCCCCATAACCATAACCATAACCATACCCACCCCACGTCAATATCACTCCACGATCTCTCTCCTGATTGGCTGACGCGGTACGATGACGACATCACCGCGACCAAACCTTATCTGATTGGACGTTGGGATCCGTGACGTCACACAGCGGGGGGCCGGACAGACTAAACAATGCATTAGGGAGAAATATCACCTATGAGCTGTGTTCCTTTGCTTGTTTTTGATAAACTTGTCCCATCCATTCAGAGATTACACACCTGATGGCGATTGGGAGGGAGGGAGGGAGGGAGGGAGGGGGCTGAAGGGAGGGAGGGTGAGGGAGGGAGGGAGGGAGGGAAAGGAGGGAGGGAGGGTGGGGGAGGGAGGGAGGGGGCTGAAGGGAGGGAGGGTGAGGGAGGGAGGGAGGGGTGGGGGGTGAAGAGAGGGAGGGTGAGAGAAGGAGGGAGGGGCCGCCTTGCTGCTTCTGAAGGACGGATAAAGGGAGAGGGAGGGTGCGGGATAAAGGAAGAGAGTGAGGGCGGGAGGGCGAGAGAGAAGGAAGGAGGGAGGGGCTTAAGGGAGGGGGGTGAATTGAAGGGGGGAGGGAGGGAGGGGTGGGGGGTGAAGAGAGGGAGGGTGAGAGAAGGAGGGAGGGAGGGAGGGAAGGATGAGGAGGCGAGGGAGGGTGAGGGGAGTGGAGGGGAGGGAATACATCCCGAGAGGAGGAGGAAGAAGAAGCAAAAATGCAATGAGGGAGGAGTGAGGGAGGGAAGGGAGAGGGGGGAAGAGAAGTTACCTATCCGAGGGGCCTGCGCTGAGGGAGGGAAATAAGGAAAGTGATGGTGCGAGGAGAGGAGAGGAGAGGAAGAGGAAAGAGAAAGAGGAGGAGAAAGGATAGAGTTAGAGAGAGAGAGGAGGGGTGAGGGAGGGAGGGAAAAAAGGGGTGGGGGGTGGTGTAGAATGAATGAAGAGAAAAGGAGAGAAGAGAAGGAGGGTGAGGGGTTGAGAAGAGAGGAGGGAAAAAAGACGAAAAAAGAGAAAGGAGAAAATGAAAGAGAAGAGAGAGAAAAAGAGAAGAAACGGAAAAGAGAGGAGAAAAAGAGAAGGAAGAGAGGAAAAGAAGAGAAAAAGATAAGGGAGGACAAAAGGAGGAAGGTGATGAGTGATGAGGATACGAAGGAGGGGAATGGGAGAGAGGGAGGAAGAGGGAGGTAAGTGAAGAAGTAGGAGGGAGGAGATTGAGACAAGGTAAAGTTGAGAGAGGTGGGAGGAGAGAGAGAAAGAGGCGGGAAACGAGAAAGAGAGGGGGAGAGAGAGGAGAGAGAAAGGGGAAGGAGAGAGAGAGAGGATTAGGAGAGTGGAGTGAGAGGAGAGAGTTGAGAGAGATGAGAGAGAGAGAGAAGATCGAGAGGAGAACCGAGGGTAGGAGAGATTTGACGGAGGAGGCGAGAGTGAGAAGAGGAGAACGACGAGAGAGAGCTAGGGAGGATGGAGGGAGGAGAGTGGCGAGTACGGAGGGAGAGACGAGGAGAGGGAGTACCGGGAGCGGAGAGTGAACGAGCGGGATGGTGACGAGCGAGAGAGGGTGAGCGAAGGAGATGAGTAGCGGGCGCAGGGGATGAGGAGAGACTGGAGAGAGAGATGACGTGAGGAGGGAGGAGAGTGATTAGAAGGGGAGGAGGGAGAGGACGAAGAGAAGAGTGGTGGGAGAGAGAGAGGGAGTGAGAGGAGAGGAGAGCTTAGAGAGGAAGTGCCAAGCAGAGTGACGAGAGGAGTGGAGGATTACGAGATGATGAGAGAGAGAGAGAGAGAGAGAGAGAGAATGATAAAAATCTTACACAGAATTCAATCTGTTTTCCTCGTCTGAAAGTGACGGAAGGCGCATGACAAGGGTATACATCTTTCGAAAGGACGATTTATTTATTATTATTTTTTTTTTGCAATTCCCTTTGTATATGTCTTCATTTCCAGTTGTTAATGACTATTACGCCAATATTCAAATACATCTTTTTCTTTTTGAAATAATAGTTTACTTTATTTTCATAAGAAGAGATGAAATATTATAATTAAATGGAAATGAAAAAAAAAATACTCACGAAAGGTGTTCGACCCATGGTTTGGACACACCGTAAAAATGTGGAAAAAATATATTCTAATGATAGTGATGATAATAATGATAATGGTATATATATTATGAAAGCAACAGCTACAATAATTATAATAATGGTAATAGCCATAATGAAAATAGTATTAATACTGATAATCACTTTAATAATGATAGTGATAAGGCTGACAGTGAAGATAACAATGATAAAGATTATAATGATATTAATGATGATAAAGATTATGATAGTAATAGTGGTGAAGATGATGATAATGATAATAATGATGACAATGGCAATTAAGAAAATCATTATAATAACAATGAAAATGATAATGACAGTATGAGATAGTATGAATTACAATAATAATAATTATGATAATGATAATAATAATAATGATGGTAATAGTAATGATTTGATAATGATAATAATTATGATAATAAACATTACAACAATTTTGATGATGATGATATTTATTGATAATAAGGATAATGTCATTGATAATAATGATAATGATGATAACAATAATAATAATAATAATGGATAGTAATAATGATGATATGATGACTTGCAAAACACTCGATTTCGAAACTGGTCTCATCTTCTAATAAATATGTTTTGTGTATAGTGGGTTTATCTGCCAATGATGATATGAATAATAAAGATACTAATAGTAATGATAGTAATGACAGTAGCTATAATAATGTTAACGATAATAAGTATGATAATGATGCTGACGATAATTACAATGATAACAACTGTAGTGAATGGAGTGATATTCTTATTCTAAATTTGGTTTATCGAGATTATATTCGTCATGCATTTGCGACGTTCGTGATAACAAACACACACACACACATACACAAACACGCACACACACACTCACAAACACGCACACACACATACAAAAACACGCACACACACACACAAACACACACACATAAACACAAACACACACACACGCAAACACAGACACACAAACGCACACACACAAACACACACACACGCAAACACAGACACACAAACGCACACACGCAAACACACACACTGACACACACGCAAACACAGACACACATACACGCAAACACACACACACATACACACAAACACACACACACGCAAACACAGACACACAAACGCACACACGCAAACACACACACAGACACACACAAACACACACATGAACACAAACACACACAAACCTCCCATACCTCTACCCCCAGAAACTTACCCCCTCCCCCTCCCTCCTCCCCCTCCTCCATACATACCCACATACCCCACTTCCCCTCCTCCCCCCCCCACACAACCCCCCCCTCAGGGTACTTCATTACAGTTAGAAGAGAAGTGTATTAAGAACCTTTTCGTCATACAAGGTGTTGCTTAAACCCTTTTGCTGTTTACTAAATAAAGTGGCTTGGGCAATGATGACGGAAGGGGGGGTTGGTGGTGGAAAGGGGGTGGGGGGTGGATGTGGAAATATATGAAGGGAGAAAGGTGGGTGGGGTTGGGGGGTGGAATGGAAAGGGGGTGGGTGGGTGGGTGGAAGGGGGGTGAGGAGGTTGGTGGAGGGGGGATAGGATTGGAATTGGAGGAGGGAGGGTGGGTTAGTTTATTTAGGAGGGTAGTTATATGCAGACTGCTCTTTTTTTTATTATCTCTGTCTTTCCCTCCTCTCTCTCTCTCTCTCTCTCTCTTTTTCTCTCTTTCCCTCCTGTAGCCCCTGCCCTCCCCCCTCTACTCTTTACCCCTCCCCCCTTTTCCCCCCTTTTTTTAAACCACAAAGCGGTCAACAGCCGACTATTCCTCCCCCCCTCCCTCCCTCTTCCCTCTCCCTTCTTCTTCCTCCTCCTCTAACCTCTCTCGCTTCTCCCTCCTCACCCTTCCCTCACCCTCATCCCCTCCCTTCTCTCCCCCGGCCCCCATCACCTCCTCCTACCCCTTCCCCCTATCACACACCCCTCCCTCCCCTCCCCCCCTCCCATATCGAGTTTGTTGTGGCGAGAAACACTTCACTTATATATATATATATATACTTTTTTTGCCGTCGAGTTGCATCAAGGGCGAAACTCCCCTCCGCCGCAAATGCTAATGTGGTCCTTACGACCGGCCGAAAACGGGTTCAAATATTTCTCTCGTCGCGTATGATCGATGTAACAACACCGTATATTTTTTTTATTATTTTTATTATTACTATTTCTTCA
>NW_028234412.1:31283230-31285730 GCF_977035675.1 Penaeus japonicus
TGATAATAAAGTTGATAATGATAATAATAAACGATAATGATAACAATAATAATGATAATAATGCTAATAGTAAAAATATTGATACTAAAGATTATACTTAAGATGATAATGATAATGATACCAATAAGAATAATTCGAATAATGATGGAAACACACACACACACAAAATGTTGCAGAAACAACATGACAATAAAATGATAACTAGGCATTATAATGAGACTGTTATTAATGATAATCATGATAACTATGATATCGAAATGCTAATTTTGGTACATATACTAGTAGCTATACTTGTGCTTATGCAATGATAATAATGACAATGATGATGATAATGATTATTATAGAGTATCTTATACTTTGATATAATGGTTATGATAACACTATTGATAAATATTGGAAAATAATAATGATAATGATGGTGATAATAACATTTTTGAGGATGAAGTGCTGATAATGATGATTGTTATAAAAATAGTAATGATGATGATAATAACAGGGATGATGACGATGATAATAATGATGATTATAATAATAGTAGTGATGATTATAATAATAACGATGATAAAAATGAAAAATAATCATCATTAATAATCGTAGTAACAGTAATAATGACAATATTAATGATGATTATGGTTATGGTGAAAATAATGATGATGATGATGATGACTATAATAACAATAGTGATAATAACAACAATGATCTTATTAATGATGAAAATAATAATAACAATAGTAGCATTGATAACTATGATGATAATAGATATAATGATGAAAATAAGGATGATAACGATAATGATAGCAATAATGATAATGATTATAGTAATGATAATAAAGAACATTAATATTGATAACAGTAATAACGCTGATAATGATAATGATATTGAAGAAGATGATAAAACTATTTTGATAAGGATAATGATGATAGTAATAATGATAGGCATGATAATAATGGTAACGATAATATTGAAAGTAACTGTGATAATGATGATGAAAATAGCGATAATAATAATGCTAATAATAAGGATAATAACAATAAATAAAATGATAATAACAGTAATAACAATAATGATAATAATAATAGTGATAGTAATTATGATAAAATAATATTAATGATAATAATAATAATAACAATAATAATAATAATAATGGCAGTAATAATAAAAATGATAATGATGAAATTAATGATAATAACAACAATAATATAATAATAATGATGATAACAATAGTGATGATAATGATAATCATAATAGCAATAAAAATAATAATGATAACAACGACAATAATAATGATAGCACACACACACACACACACACACACACACACACAAACACACACACACACATATTATATATATATTATATATATATATATATATATGTATATATATATATAATATATATATATATATTATATACATATATTTATACATTATATGTATATTATATATATATATATATTATAATATATATTATATATACATATAAATATGTATTTTATATACATATATATTATATATACATATATATGTATATATACATATATATGTATATATATATATACTGTATATATATACATATATATACATATATATATATATATATATATATATATATATATATATATATATATATATATATATATATATATATATGTATATATGTGTGTATATATACACATATATATATATTATATATATATATATGTATATGTATATATATATGTACATACATACATACATATATATATATATATATATATATATATATATATATATATATATATATATATATATTATATATATATATATATATATATATAATGATAATTATCCCGATAATGATAATGTTAATAATGATAGTTATCATGAAGATATACTGATGGTAATGATAATGGTGATAATAAAAATAATTATGATAATAGTAAAATTGAAATGACATTGCTAGCGATGATTATGATAATAGTAATTCTAATGATTCCCATGACAATTATGATAATAATAGTAAGAAGAATTATGATAATGATGGTAATGATAACGGTAGTAATGAAAAATGATAACAAAAGTAAAATAATATAATGATAGTGATGATAATGATAACATGATGATGATGACAATATGATGATGATAATGATGATGATGATAACAATATGATGATAATGATGATGATGATAGTGATGATGATGATGATACTAGTAATGAGAATAATGACAATGATGGCATGAATTCTAATAGTTGTGATAATGATATGATAATAATGATGGTTGTATTATTGATGCTAATGATAATGATATTGATTGTAACTGATAATCAATCATAGTGACGATGTTAATAATGATCATGATTAAAAAAAAAAGTATTCAAAATAACGACGATAATAACAATGATGAAAAATAATGAAATTAATAATAAAAAATCCTGATAATGATATTAATAAAATAATGATAATGATAATAAAAATGATGATAATAATAACAAAAAATAATGATAATGATGATAAGAATGA
>NW_028234412.1:31305730-31310730 GCF_977035675.1 Penaeus japonicus
AGTTAAGATACAGATAAGATAGAGTGACAGATAGATAGATAGATAGATAGATTTGTTGCCAGATAAATTGACAGATCTATACTGATATATTGATAGATTTAGTGATAGATTGATAGACAGATAAACTTATTGATATATTGATAGATTGATAGACAGATAAACTTATTGATATATTGATAGATTTAGTCAAAGATTGATAGACAGATAGATCAAGTGATAGAATGATAGATAGATATATCGATCTACCGATAGATAGATTGATATAAAGATAGATATATAGATAGATAATCACAGGCTAAGATATTTGACCGATGGTTGCCATGGTCAATTAGATATGACAATTAATTACTATCATGATTCTATTATCATTATAATTTTTATCCTTATCATAATTCTTAATACTGTTAATTCTATTACTATTGTTGTTAGTATTATTATCATTATTATTATGTTTTCGTTTTCTTTGTTGTTAATAATATTATTATTATTATCATTATCACTATCATTAGTATTATTTTTGTTATTATTATCATTATCATTATCATCATTATCACCATTATCATTATCATCATCATCATATTCATCCTCATTATTATTCTTATAATTTATTTTATATTTCTAATCATTATAATTCTTATCATTGTTGTTATCATTGTTATTATTATGTTGTTATTATCTTTATTATCAAAAGTATTATCATCATTATTATGATTACTATCATCGGTACTATCATTATTATCAGGATTCTTCTTACAATTAATAATACTATTATTGTTATTTTTATCCCTTTTATAAGTATCATTATCATCATCATTATCATTATCATCAATATCATCATATGATTAGGATTATGATTATCATTGTTATAGCTATCATCATTATCATCATCATTATCACCATCATCATCATTATTATCATTATTAAAATTATTATTAACAGTCAGATAAACAAACACACACCAAAAAATAATTGTATGTTTGTAGATGTGTGCATGCTAATTTGCGTGTATGTATGTATGCATATCTCTATGCATTTACTTACATCTGTATTTACACATACACACACACTCACACACACACTCACACGCACACACAAACAAACACACACACACGAACACACATACACACACACAAACACACACACACATACACACACACAAACACACACACACGAACACACACAAACAAACAAACACACACACACAAACAAACACACACATACACACAAACACACACACACAAACACACACACATATACACACACAAACATACACACACGAACACACACACACACAAACAAACAAACACACACACGAACACACACACACACACAAACACACAAACAAACAAACACAGAAACACACACACACAAACAAACAAACACACACACGAACACACACACACACACACACACACACAAACAAACAAACACAGAAACACACACACACAAACAAACAAACACACACACAAACACACACACACGAACACACACACATACACACACAACAACCAAACAGCTGCAGACATACACACACAAGCCCAAAAACACTTATCACCATTATGATAAAATAAATAAATAAATAAACAAAAACAAACAAACACATATTCCCCCTGACTTACCCTGCTGCAACCTCCTCCCTCGACAAGAACATTTTCCTTGTCATTCGCTGCAATTGCATAAAGCCATCGTGTCACCGACCCCCTCCCCCCCTCCCCCCCTCCCACCCCTCCCGCTTTGCCTGAGGGCGGAGAGCGAGTCCAGCTAAAAAGGCTATTAAAAGCTAATTTATTATTCAATTTCATTGGATTTCATTGGAAACACGTGCGCGAATGCATGATATCTGCATGTTATTATTTTTATATCTTATATATATCAAAAAGATTTTTGTCTCTCTTTTTTTTTCCTTTTTTTTATATTCTGGGTATGTTCTTGTTTCTCTCTCTGTCTGTCTGTATGTCTTTCTGTCTGTCCGTCTCTCTCTCTCTCTCTCTCTCTCTCTCTTTCTCTTACTCTCTCTCTCCCTTTCTTTCTCTCTCTCTCTCTCCCTCCTTCCCTTCCTTTCTCTCTCTCTCTCTCCACCGCTGCCTTTCATATATTTGCAACATTCGATCAGCATTTGCAACATCCTATTCATGCACATTGCCATCTTCATCATAATCATAAAAATAGAAAAAGTCAGATGTGTTGGGTGAATATTCATGACAGGGGGAAGGGGGGGGGGCAGGGGGAGGGGTGAAGAGGGATGAAGGGGGAGAGGAGGAGAGAGAGAGAGGGGGGAGTAGAAGGAGGGAGGAGGGGGGGAGAGTGGGAGATAAAGAGGGGAAGGTGGGAGGGAAATGGGACGGAGGGAGAGGGAGTGGATGAAGAGGAAGGGGTAAGAGGGGGGGGGGGAGAAAGAAGAATTAAGGGGAAGGGGAAGGAGAGAGAAAGGGAAAGGGTCTGAAAGGAGGAGAGATGAAGAGGGGGGAGAGAGAGAAAAAAACAAAAACAAAAAACAAGGAAAGAGAAGGAGAGAGAGAGAGAGAGAGAGAGAGAGAGAGAGAGAGAGAGAGAGAGAGAGAGAGAGAGAGAGAGAGAGAGAGAGAGAGAGAGAGAGAGAGAGAGGGAGAGATAGATAGATAGATAGATAGAGAGAGGGGGGGGGATAAGAGAATGAGAGAGGGAAAAAGAAGGAGAAATGGGAGATGGAAAAGGAGAGGGGTGGAGGGGAAGAGAGACAGAGGTAGACAGAAAGAGAGGGGAGAGGATTAAGAGAAGGAGAAGAAGGAAGATGGAGAAAAGGGTATTCCCTCTCATCCCCCTGTTTCCTACCATCCCTCCCCCCTCCCTCCCATCTCTCTCTCCCTTCCTCCTTCTCTGTCGCCCCCGGTCTCTCCCCCTCTCACTGTCTCTCCTTTCTTCTCTTAGATCTCTCCCTCCCTCTCTCATTCCATCTCACCCCACCCCACCTCTTCCTTCCTCTCTCCCTCCTCTCTCCCTTTTCTCTCTTCCTCTGCATCCACCCTCCATTCCCCTCTCCTCCTTCCTTCCCTCTCTGCCTCTTCTCCCTCTCTCCCTCCACACTCACCCTCCTTCCCTCCTTCTTTCCCTACACTTTCACTTTCCTTCCCTCCCTCCCCCCCCTCTTCCTCTCCACCCCCGTCTCTCCTCCTTCCCTCTCTCTCTCCCTCACCTCCTTCTTTCCCTCTACTTTCACCCTCCCTCCCCCTCTCCCCCCCTCTTCCTCTCCACCCCCTCTCTCCTCCCTCCCATTCCTCTCCACTCTCCCCTCCTCCTTAACTACCTCCCCCTCTTCCTTTCCATTCCCCCCTCTCCCCTCCTCCTTACCTCACTCCCCCTCTTCTCCTCCACCCACCCCCCTCTCTCCTCCCTCCCTTCCTCCTCCCCCCCATCCCTCTTCTCTCTTTCTCTGCCTCTGTGTGTTGTCATTGGATGACCGTGTTCGTACATTCCCCTTTTCTCCCTTTCTACCTAACTTCCTTTCACCTCGCATTTCCTTTCCCCCCTTTTTCCTCCTTTGTTTCATTCCCTACATTTCCCTGTGTTCTATAATTACTCTGGTACGCGGCACGGAGAGGGTAGGGGGTGGGGGGGAGGTAGGAGGAGGTCTGGAAGAGGTGGGGGGATGGGGTGGTGGTGGAGGGATGTGGGGAGAGGTGGGAGGAAGGGGAGAAGTGGGGGGATAGGGTGGTGGTGGAGGGAGGTGGGGGGAGGAAAGAGAAGGAGAGAGAGAGAGAGAGAGAGAGAGAGAGAGAGAGAGAGAGAGAGAGAGAGAGAGAGAGAGAGAGAGAGAGAGAGAGAGAGAGAGAGAGAGAGAGAGAGAGGGCACGGGATGGAGGAAAATAAGGTGTGATGGTGGGGTGGAGGGAGAAGAAGGGAGAGGGAGTCGGGGAGGTGAAGAAGAAGTAGAGATGAAGAGAGGGGGAGAAGAGATAAAAGAGTGGAGAGGAGATAGGGAAGAGGGTGTGTGTGTGGGGGGGGGGAGGTATGGGCGAGGGCGTGGGCGTGGGGAGAAGGATAGATGTGGAGTAAGGGAGGGGAGTGGGGGGGGAAGGTATGGGCGAGGGCGTGGGCGTGGGCGTGGGGAGAAGGATAGATGTGGAGTAAGGGAGGGGAGAGGAGGGGAAGGGGTATGGGGGAGGGGGAGGGGGATAATATCCTTGATCCCGAACCAAGTAAGGCTAAAACTATGTCGGGGGGGAAGAGGGAAGGGGGTGAGGGGGAAGGGGGGGATGGGGTGAGGGGGAAGGGGGGTGAGGGGGAAGGGGGGGATGGGGTGAGGGGGAAGGGGTGATGGGGTGAGGGGGAAGGGGGTGATGGGGTGTGGGGGAAGAGGGAAGGGGGTGAGGGGGAAGGGGTGATGGAGTGAGGGGGAAGGGGGGATGGGGTGAGGGGGAAGAGGGAAGGGGGTGATGGGGTGAGGGGGAAGGGGGTGATGGGGTGAGGGGGAAGAGGGAAGGGGGTGAGGGGGAAGGGGTGAGGGGGAAGGGGAGAGGGGTGAGAGGGAATGGGGTGAGGGGGAAGGGGGTGAGGGAGGAAGGAAAGTCTGTTCTCTCACTATATCTGTCTATCATTTTTTTCTTCCCTTTTCTGACTATGTATATTAGTTATGAGAGACAGAAAGAGAGAGAGAGAGAGAGAAAGAGAGACAGACAGGGACAGAGAGAGAGGGAGAGAGAAAGAGAGAGAAATAGAGATAGAAATAGACAGATAGATAGAGAGAGAGAGAGAGACAGAGAGAGAAAGAGAGAAAGTGAACTAGAGAGAGAAAGAGCGAGAGAGAGAGAGAGAAGAGAGAAAGAGAGAGAACTAACAAACACATCTGCAACAGTGTCTATAAAACCCGAGTCACATACAAATGAATGCAAGTTTGCTCTGTGTCCTAAACGAAGTCTCATGTACGCACATTATGCAGATGAGTTTGTGTGTGTATGCATGTGTACATCGAGCATCTGTTGCTTGCTGACTTCCCTCGTTGCAATGAGTTGCATCGGCGTCCA
>NW_028234412.1:31340730-31348230 GCF_977035675.1 Penaeus japonicus
ATTATCATCATCAGTAACATCAATATCATTATTAGTATTATTATCATCATCAGTAACATCAATATCATTATTAGTATTATTATCATCATCAGTAACATCAGTATCATTATTAGTATTATTATCTTCATCAGTAACATCAATATAATTATTAGTATTATTATCATCATCATTAACATCAATATCTGAACTATAAGGACATCTACATTCAGTTTCAAACCGATGTAATCTGCACCTCAAGTATTTTCATAAATACCACAGGTTTTCAAATAACAAGTAGAGTACCCTAGTCCGCAGGCATTCCTCTGCTACTTAGCGCACGTTGGCGGCACGCAGCAGTGGAGATTAAATTAATTATTTGCTAAAGAGATCACTTTCGCATCAGACAAGCCGGTCCGCCATATTTCCCACGAATCTTCCAGGACTTGGTAAATATTTACCGACTCCACAATTCCTATACTTCGTTTAGTTTTTCATAGTGACTGGGTATTGCAATGAATCTATCCGTGTTATATCTAATTGTTTTTGTTATGAAAATGTATTTCTGAAAAATATGAAATTGAAGAAAAAAGAAGAAGAAAACTCAATAATAAGAGACTTCAATTGACCTGGAAAATATGTCACGCTACCTCTTTCCCTACACCGTCGTCTTTCTCTCTCTCTCTCTCCTTCTCTCTCTCGCTAATCTGTCAATTTGTTCTTCCGCTTAACCTGTACTACGTATATTATCCAAGTTATTATCCTTTTAGCTCCTCCTCCCCCCTCCCCCTCCTCCTATGCCTTAATCCATCTTCTTTATCCCCTCTCCTCCCCCCTCTCTCTCGCTCCTTCCTCCCTCTTCACCTCTCTCTCTCCCTTCCCTCCCTCCCCCTACTCCCTACTCCCTCTCTCCCCTCCCCCTCCCCTACTCCTGCTCCTCTCTCTCTCCCTTTCCACCCCTCCTCCTCCTCCTACCTCGTTCTTCCCTTCCTCCTCCCTCCTCCCCCTCTCTCCACTTCCACCCCTCTCCTATCACCTACCCTCTCTCCCCCTTTCCCCACCCTCCTCTTCATCCCCTCTTTCTCCCCCCTCCTCCTCCCCTGTCTCTCTCCCCACCCCCCTCCCACCCCTCCTTCCAGGTAGCGTGTGAGCGAGAAGGCAAAGAGGAGATTATCAGTCCATGTTGACTTAGCCTGCTTGTGGTTTCTTCGGGTGCCGAAGAGAGGGGTTTAGGGTGAAGGGTAACAGGGTCGTGGACAGGCGGGTAGGATGGGAGGGAGGGGGTGGGGGTGTAGGGTGCAGGGTAGGTGGGGGGGGAGTAGGTGGGGGGTGACTAGGGAGGGAGGAACTGATGGGTTGAGGGGGAGGGGGAAGAGGGAGGGACTGATGGGGTGAGGGGGAGGAGGAGGAGGAGGGACTGATGAAGTGAAGGGGAGGGGGAAAAGGGAGGGACTGATGGAGTGAGGGGGAGGAGGAAGGAGAGACTGACGGAGTAAGAGGGAAGGGGAGGAGGAAGAGGGAGGAACAAATGGAGTAAGAGGGAAGGGGAGGAAGGAGGGAGGGAGGGACAGATGGAATGAGGAGGAGGGGAAGAGGGGATGGAAGGGGAGGAGGGGTAGGGAGCTGCTGAATAAAAGGGGGCAGAGGATTTAAAAGGCAATATATTTCGTGATTCCAAAAAGCCTCGCCGACAGACTACACGGGTCGTCGTTATCCAAAGGTTTTAAAGCACAGAAAATATAATAGAAAATATAAGTAAAATCAAATAAAATATAAAATATAAAATAAAATATAAATACATTCCTCGTTTGAAGTCTTGGCTTTTGTGTTTTTTTTTTTTTTTTTTGGGGGGGGGTGTTTCTTTGGATTTTGTTGATTAGTGTCTTTGAAATATTTATGGAGTATGTTTGTGTGTGCGTGTGTATGTGTGTGTGAGTGTGTGTGTGTGTGTGTGTGTGTGTAGTCGCACAAACAAACTTATTCTTCTTCTTTACAATTAACATAATTCAAACTATAATTAAACATGCTTTTGACTATTCCATTCTTGATACAAAACACACACTCATTCAAGACTACAACATATCAACATATTATAACCAAAATTAAGGGGCCGGCAAAGTGATACAATCTACACAAAAATAAAATAATAGAAATATCAATAAAAGTAATGAAAATTATGATAAATTGAAATAACAAAAATAATAATGATAAGAAAAAATGATGATAATGATAATAACACTAACAACAATGATAATGATAATGATGATGGTCATAATAATGATGGTGGTTATAATAATAATAACAATAATAATAATAATAATAATCATAGTAATAATAACACCATTATTATCATCATCACCATAATAATGATAATAACAATAATGATAGCAATAATAATAATAATGATAATACAACAACAGCAGTAAAAATAACAGACACACAAAATCAGCCACGCTTTAACATACACCAAAAAAAATATCCAGACAGTATACCAATCAATCAATCAAATGCAATATTTGGAGCTTGGATACTGCAATGGCCGGTCGACCAAAAGTCTTGCAACATTGAGATCATGAAAAAAAAATAATAATAAAGTAAAATAGTTCATGGCGTAAACATCACGTAACAATATTTCTCTCCGTGGTAAATTCTTGAAGGATTTCGATAGATATATATCATACCGACTAAAGCTTTTTTCTTTGTGTATTGTTATATATATATATATATATATATATATATATATATATATATATACATATATATATACATATATATATGTATATATACATATACATATATACATACATACATATATGTATATGTGTATACACACACACACACGCATATATATATATATATATATATATATATATATATATATATATATATATATATATATATATATATATATATATATATACCCATACAAGGGAGATTCCTTATCGATTTGAGACCGTTTTTACGAAAAGAAAAGATAAGACAGAAAAAAATAATCATGAAAATAATGATGATATTGATAAAAAGAGTAACAGAAATTAAGAAAATAATAATAACTATAATAATGGTAATAATAATAACAACTCTAATAACAGTAATAGCACTACTACTCTACGATTATTACTACTACTACTACAACTAATAATAATGGCAGTGATGATTATAATGATAATAATGATAACAATATTGCTATTCCTCATGATAATGATAATGATGATACTAATAGGATAATGATAATCATAATAAAACAATAGTAATCGTAATAATAACCGTGTAATTATAGCGATACCGAATTAATAGTAATAATAATGTTAATAATGATAATTTAGAAGGAATTTAATGTTTTCAAAATAATTGTTACTTATCTACATTATTGTCATGTAGATGTCATTGTCATCAGAGAGAGTGTGTGTGTGTGTGTGTGAGAGAGAGAGATAGAGAGAGAGAGAGAGAGAGAGAGAGAGAGAGAGAGAGAGAGAGAGAGAGAGAGAGAGAGAGAGAGAGAGAGATAATTAGATAAATTATAGATAGACTGATAGAGAGATAGAAAGAGAGAGAGAGAAATAATCATATATATTTCTTTAGATATATTGACAGAAAGGTAGAGAGAGAGAGAGAGAGAATTAGATAAATATATAGATTGATAAAGAAAGATTTAATTTTGATAAGTTTATTCATACTATATACATTGTATACACATGAATAGGCATATGAACTATGCCTAAATGATTTGTACAGTTCATGTTAGATTCTGAGACATACATTGTTGGTAAAGCAGATATTACTGTGACCCTGTCAATCAATAAGCAAGGGCAAAGCTATACATAAGACATAAGAGTGCATGTATATCACTCTAGAGAGACCTTGCAATTTTATCTATTACAGGCAAAGTCCTTGTGTTTACGTAATATATCTGATAAAATAGAGAGAGAGAGAGAGATTTGATTTGATTATGATAAGTTTATTCATGCTATATACACTGTATACACATGAATAGGCATATGAACTATGCCTAAATGATTTGTACAGTTCATGTTAGATTCTGAGACATACATTGATGGTAAAGCAGATATTACTGTGACCCTGTCAATCAATAAGCAAGGGCAAAGCTATACATAAGACATAGTAGTGCACGTATATCACTCTAGAGAGACCTTGCAATTTTATCTATTACAGGCAAAGTCCTTGTGTTTACGTAATATATCTGATAAAATAGAGAGGGAGAGAGAGAGAGAGAGAGAGAGAGAAAATTAGATAAATTTATAGATAGACTGATAGGGAGATAGAGATAGAGAGAGAGAGAAATAATTACATATATTGCTATAAATAGATAGATAGGAAGGTGTAGAGAGAGAGAGAGAGAGAGAGAGAATTAGATAAATCCATGGATAGATAAATAGATATAGATAGAGATAGAGAGAAAAAAAAAATAATTAGATAAATCTATAGATAAATTGATAGATAGAGATAGATAAATGGATAGAGAGATAGAGAGAGAGATAATTAGATAAATATATAGATAGACCGATAGAGAGAGATAGAGATAGATAGATATATAGAGAGAGAGCGAGAGAGAGAGATAAGAAAAGATTTAGAGAAAGGCACACAGAAGCCTGCACGTCAAATCCCGTTGGCACATAGATGCACCTTGACCAGCGTAGCGACACTAAACAGGCTTAGGAAACAATACAATACATTTCATCCTTTCTCTTCTCTTTTTAGTCTTTCCACGATACATCCCTCCCCTCCCTATTCTTCCCCTTCCCTCCCCCTCCTACTCTTCCTACTCCCCCTTTACATCCCTCCCCCCTATTTTCACCCCTCTACCTTTTTCACCCCTCCCCCCTCCCCCCCTAACCAACCCCTTCCTTGTCCACGCTTCAAAGGGATTCTTCCCTTGGACAGTCGTCTGCCTGAGGGATTAGCGAAGGGTTGGGTAAACAACAGGAGCTGATTTGCGAAGTCTGTGTAAACTCTTGTGGTTTACAGAATCATGTGGGAATTTAGCGGCTTGGCTGGGGGAGGTGGTAGGGGAGGGGAGGAGGGGGGGGGGCGACTGGATACCTCTTTTCTTTTTCTTTTCTCTTCTCTTCTCCTCCTCCCCCTCTGTACGTATTTGTTAATCTCGTGTGGCCGTGTGTGTGTGTGGTGGCCATGAATGGACGGAAAGTATAGGTCTATATTCTCAAATGATATCAAATATTCATAATCGTACCTAATCTTGTGCATTTCAGAATACCAAATCAACGTTAATTTACCGAAAAAAAACGGTCATATCCTAAACAAAATTTTAGAAAAAAAAAAATCAAAACTAAAATTAACCAAACCGCCACCACACAGCAGCAGCAACCGCCGCCGTCTTCCCTCTCGCTAACCCGACCGGCAAACACATCCTCACTTGTCCTCTTCAATTGGATTATCCGATAAATCCATCACCGGCGAAGATTAGACTCTGAGAGCTGACGACAATCCGCTAGTGTGGAGCACAAAGGCCAAAGTTTGCACATACCACACGCCAGCCCGCAGACTAACCTCGCGGCCATTGTTGTCTTTCGGGTCTTGTTGCTTCGGTGGATCTTCGTGTGCTCTGCTGTTAACCTTCGTTTCAATGGAGCGCGCTAAAATTTGGCGAGATGTATGTATTTTTGTTTTCTGATCTGGACTTTTATGTATTGTATGGATATATTGTTTTTCTATGTGTTCTAGTTATGTTAAGTCGGTGGATTTTCGTTCGCTCTGCTGTTTACCTTTGTTTCAATGAGCGCGGTGGAATTTTGGGTACATTTGCATTATACTTTCTGATCTAGATATTCATGAATACATTTTCCATGACATTCTTTTTAACAAGTTCCAGTTGATGTTGACCTGGGCTTCAACTCAGCGAGGTGGAATTTTTAAAATGAATATGCATTAACTTTCTGTTCTACATATCCATATACTGTATATACTGTATATCCATTTACTGTATCAAACATGGCCATACTTTTAAATGTGTTCCAGGTATGATTGTGGATGTATCTTAGGTCACTTTGCTGATGGATGACCTTGGGTTCAGGGCAATAGGTGGGTTTTTCAGAGTTGTATGATTTAGTTGTATATTTATATCGTAATACATATTGTGATCATTAAATTATCAAAATTATTATCTTAATTCTGTGATGGTTTGATGCACTTAATGATTTTTCTTGTTATATATCGGATACTTTTTTCACATGATATATATATATATATATATATATATATATATATATATATATATATATATATATATATACATACACATTTGAAATTTCGATTATGAAAATATTTTGATTCTGTGGATGTTCGTTTGCTTTGTTGTTAACCTCGGCTTCAATTCAGCAGCATGAATTATACTTGACATTCGATATTCGAACGGGTGCATGGGGGCATCTGCATGGCAATAATGCTAATGATAATGGTGGTAACACTAGCACTACTACAATCACTAGTTTTGATGATGATGTCGATAATGCTAATGATAATAATGATGATGATGACGATAATGAATCATGACAACGATGATAATAATGTAATATGCATTGTCATAAAAATGTTAGTGAAGGTAATGACAAAAATAATGATAATAATGATGATCATAACAACAACAACAGGAATAGTAATGATGGTAATCATAATGATGAAGTCCAAATAAGATATGATGAAAATAACGCAATAACAATGATAATGATAATTCTGTTGCCGATAACGATTATGGTGATGATTATGCTGATAATAATGTAGTAATAATGATAATGATAATGATCATTAGTCGTGATAATGAGAAGGATGATGTGATGATGATAACAATGATGATATTAATGAAAACATAATGGTAATGGTATTATTGATAGTAGTAATGGTATAGATAAAGGTGATAATGATATTAGTAATGGTATAGATAAGGGTGATAATGATATTAGTAATGATAAGATATTAAGAGAGGGGGGGAGGAGAGAGGGGAGGGGGGGGAAGGAGAGAGAGAGGGGGGGGGAAGGGGAGAGAAGGAAGGACAGAGAGAGAAAGACAGAGAAGGGGAGGGAAGCTAAGAAAGTAAGAAAAGGAGAAGAAAAGAGAAAAAGAAAAAAAAATAGTGAAAGTGAAAAAAGTGAAAAAAAAAGAAGATAAAACCAGATAAATAGATAGACAGATAAATACCCACACGCTTCACCCAGCGCGTTCCTCTTCCCCCTCCTCCCTCCCCCCCTCCCCCCACCCCCTCTTCCCTCTCCGCCCGCACACGCCCGGTCGTATGTCTGTGTCTCAATTCAATTCTAATTAAAACGTTTCGTCGGATTCAAGTTTCGGTGTCGAATGAACCGCGCCCCCATTCCCCATTGTCAAGGGGGTGTGGGTGGGAATGTGAGAGGGATGGGGAGGGCAGGGGTGGGGGTGGGGGTAGAGGAAGGATAGGATGGGGATCGGGGAGGGGGAGGGCAGGGATGGGGGAGGGGGTAGAAGAGGAGTGGGATGGGGATCGGGGAGGGGGAGGGGGTATCGGGGTGGGTG
>NW_028234412.1:31363230-31365730 GCF_977035675.1 Penaeus japonicus
ACACTCCCTCTCTCTCCCCCCCCCCTTTCCCAAACCCCCTCCCCCCTCTCTCTCTCTCCCTTTCCCCATCCCCCCACATTGTCATTAATATTATTATCATTATTATTATTATCATATATGAATGTTGTTATATCGTTGTTATCATTATTGTTGCTATCATTATCGTTATTATTGTCATCCTCATTATTATGATCATTATTATTGCTATCATTATGATCATCGCCATCGTCATTATCAACATTGTAATTTTGAATTTCGTTATCATCATCATCATTATCATTATCATTCGTGCTATCATTACCATTACTATCATCATCATTGCCTTTATCATCATTATCAAGATAATCATCACACTTATCATCATCATTATCGTATCATTTGATGTGATGTGATATATTTCTGCCTCTCTCTCTTTTCATAATTTTCATATCATATGATTACGTCATCATACAAGTTATCCTAATCACCACATCCACATGCATCACACGAATGACATTGCTGGAACTTCCTCACCATAAAACTTCACCATACCATGAAAATGCTTGGACGCCGTCTGGTTAACATCTCTTGCTCTTGTGAAAGTTCTCTCTCTCTCTCTCTCTCTCTCTCTCTCTCTCTCTCTCTCTCTCTCTCTCTCTCTCTCTCTCTCTCTCTCTCTCTCTCTCTCTCTCTCTCTCTCTCTCATTCTCTATCTTTATCTCTCTCTCTCTTTTTCTCTCTCTCTTTCCCTCCCTCTCACTCTCTCTCTCTCTCGCTCTCTCACACTGTCGCTCTCTCTCTAAATCTCTCACTTTCTTTATCTTTCTCTCTTTCTCACTATTTCTCTCTCTCTCGTTGTCCTTCTCCCTCCCTCCCTTCCTCCCTCTTCCCTCTCTTCCTCCCTCCCTCCCTCCCTCCCTCCCTCCCTCTCTCCCTCCCTCTTTCCTCCTTTCCTCCCTCCCTCCCTCCCCCTCCCTTCCTCCCTCCTCCCTCTTCCCTCCCTCCCTCCCTCCCTCCTTCCCTCTCTCTCTCTCTCCCTCTCTCCTCCTCCCTCTCTCCTTCCTCCCTCTCTCCCTCTCTCTTCCTCCTTCCCCCTCTCTCTCTCCCTCCCTCTCTCTCTCCTCCCTCCTCCCTCCTCCCTCCCTCCTTCCCTCTACCTCCCTCTCTTCCTCCCTCACCTCCCCTTCCCTCCCTCCCTCCCTCCCTCCCTCTCTCCCTCCCTCTCTCCTCCTTCCCTCCCTCCCTCCCTCCCCCTCCCTTCCTCCCTCCTCCCTCTTCCCTCCCTCCCTCCCTCCCTCCTTCCCTCCCTCCCTCCCTCCCTCCCTCCTCCTCCCTCCCTCCTTTCCTCCCTCCCTCCCTCTCCTTCCTCCTTCCCCCTCCCTCCCTCCCTCCCTCCCTCCCTCCTCCCTCCTCCCTCCTCCCTCCCTCCTTCCCCCTACCTCCCTCCCTCTCCCTCCTTCCCTCCCTTCCTCCCTCTCTCCCTCCTCCTCCCTCCCTCCTTTCCTCCCTCCCTCCTTCCTCCCTCCCTCCCTTCCTCCCTCTCTCCTCCCTCCCTCCCTCCCTCCCTCCTCCTCCCTCCCTCCTTTCCTCCCTCCCTCCCTCTCCTTCCTCCTTCCCCCTCCCTCCCTCCCTCCCTCCCTCCTCCCTCCTCCCTCCCTCCTTCCCCCTATCTCCCTCCCTCTCCCTCCTTCCTTCCCTCCCTCCCTCCTCCTCCCTCCCTCCTTTCCTCCCTCCCTCCTTTCCTCCCTCCCTTCCTCCCTCTCTCCCTCCCTCCCTCCCTCCTCCTCCTTTCCTCCCTCCCTTCCTCCCTCCTCCCTCTTCCCTCCCTCCCTCCCTCCCTCCCTCCTCCCTCTCTCCCTCTCTCCCTTCCTCCCTCCTCCTCCCTCCCTCCCTCCCTCCCTCTCCTTCCTTGCACTTGTCCCAAGCAAGGTTCCCAGTCTCCCGCTGCCTCCCCCCCCCTCCACCCCGAGTTCTTTGAGAAGTCCTTCGGTTTCCTTTAAGACATCCTGGGGAGTGTGGGGGGGGGGGAGGTGGAGGAGGTAGAGGAGGTGGAACTGGAGGTGGGAGGAGAAGGAGGTGGAAGTGGTAGATGGAGGTGGAACTGGAGGTGGGAGGTGGAGGTGCAGGAGGAGGAGGAGATGGAGGTGAAGGTGAAAGGTGAGGTGGGGGGGGAGGTGGAGGAGGAGGTGGAAGTGGAGGAGGTGGGAGGAGGTGAAGGTGGAGGAGGAGGTGGAGGAGGAGGAGGAGATGGAGGTGAAGGTGAAAGGTGGAGGTGAAGGTGAAGGTGGAGTTGGTGGTGGAGGTGGAGGTGGAGGTGGAGGTGGAGGTGGAGGTGGAGGTGAAGGTCGAGGTGGAGGTGGAGGATGTGGAGGTGGAGGAGATGGAGGTCTGAAGAAGTGGAGGTGGAGGAGAAGTAGAATGAGAATGAGAATGAGAATGAGAATGAGGAGGAGGAGGAGGTGGGAGGAGGAAGAAGAGGAGGAGGAGGAGGAACATAGGGGGGAGGAGTAATTGATTGATT
>NW_028234412.1:31375730-31378230 GCF_977035675.1 Penaeus japonicus
TATTTCAAATACCAATGCAAATAAATTGAAAAAAAAAGTTCATAATAATACATAAACCACCCAATCTTATATCAAATAATCAAACGATCTCCCTATGGCAACACTCCACCTCGATAAATGCCATCGAGTGTTTTTCTTTTCAATATTTAATTTTTCTTTATTGATCATCGCCAAATGAAAAAAAATATAAAATGCATATTGAAGAGGTTTTGACATCCCAAGTCACAAAAGAATAGGAGAGGGGGAGGATAGGCTTCTATTAATAGGCCTTGTCGAGAATTGATGTTGATGGCTGTTTATAGAAAAAGAAAGAAAAAAAAAAAAAAAAGTTCGGTTGAAATGGTGTTGTTGTTCCGTTTTTTTTTTTTTTTTTTTTTTTTGCTTCCCCTCCCCCTCTTCTTTTTCTTCTTTTCCTCCTTTTCTTTCTTCTTCTTCTTCTTCTCCTCCTCTTCCTTCTTCTTCATTTCCTCCTCCTTTTCCTCCTCATTCTTCTTTATCTTTTCCTCCTCCTCTTCCTTCTTCTTATTTTCCCTTTTCTTCTTCTTCTCCTTCTTTTTTTTCTCTTTCTTTACATTATTTTCATTCTTCTTTTCCTCATCACTTTTCTTCTTCATGACCATACTACTAATG
This sequence comes from Penaeus japonicus, assembly GCF_977035675.1. Lineage (NCBI taxonomy): Eukaryota > Metazoa > Arthropoda > Malacostraca > Decapoda > Penaeidae > Penaeus > Penaeus japonicus. The sequence continues at coordinate 31,376,361 of NW_028234412.1, forward strand.
ATAATGATAATGATAATAATTAGCATCACACACACACACACACACACACGCACACACACGCACACACAAACACACACACACACACACACCTACACACACACCTACACACCCACACACACACACACACATCTAGACACACACATCTAGACACACACACACACACACACACACACACACACACACACACACACACACACACACACACACACACACACACACAAACACACACACACACACACACACACACACATACACACACACACACACACAAACACAATATAAATGAACATTACTGAAAAGCAAATGAAACGATAATATTTGTTTAAAAAAAGACGTAATTTTAAACCCATTTAATATGCAATATTTCAACTGAAATTCAACTTCGGACAATCAGCTTTTTGTTATCTAATCATTACACAGAAATGCCATTAATAACTGTTATCTACATGTTATCTAGCCTACTTATCTCTCCTCGATTCTCCTGCAATAAGTGCTAATGGAATTGCAATAAGCTATAATACTGATAATCACCCTAGCAATTATGATAGAATCCCTTTGGCAAGTAGTGGGATAATATTGATATCAACGAATTATGATTGCAAATGATGATGATTATAACTCACAACGATAATGATAATGATGATAATGATATATATATATATGTATTTTTTTTATAAAGATATGAATAACCGTGATGGCAATATTGATTTAATCTTAGAATAATTCTGAATTCCCGAAGATATAAATTAATCTAAAGTAATTTTTCTCTACTTTTTAATATTTTGTCCTCTACTTCCGGTCAAGATAATATCATTCTTTGTTTTCTTTCTTTTTTTTTTAATTTATGTATGATTTTATTCCTCTTTGCTCATTGCTCATTGTTGCAATTTATCTGCATTTTTTTCGCGTACCCCTTTGCAACACTTTTTTATCTGCAATAGATCACTTTCATTGCACCTCTAATCATTTTCATTACTTTTGTATTACTATCATTATCATCATCGTTATTATCATTATTTGTATATTCATTTATCCTTTATGTTTATTCTTAGTCTTGATTTACCATATTATAACCACACGCAGATCAAATAAAAATCATTCATTACAATAACTTTAATTATTACTGCATGACTGCATGACGCCTCGAAAACTCTAAAGGCGAAAAGGTGGGCCCGGGATTTGACTAACAGTCGAACGCCAGATTAGGAATACCCTCTTTGCCAGATTAGGAATACTCTGGTTCCAGATTAGGAATACTCTCTCGCCAGATTAGGAATACTCTCTTTGTCAGATTAGGAATACTCTCTTGTCAGATTAGGAATACCCTCTTTGTCAGATTAGGAATACTCTCTTGTCAGATTAGGAATACTCTCTTTGTCAGATTAGGAATACTCTGTCTCCAGATTAGGAATACTCTCTCGCCAGATTAGGAATACTCTCTCGCCAGATTAGGAATACTCTGTCTCCAGATTAGGAATACTCTCTCGCCAGATTAGGAATACTCTGTCTCCAGATTAGGAATACTCTGTCTCCAGATTAGGAATACTCTGTCTCCAGATTAGGAATACTCTGTCTCCAGATTAGGAATACCCTCTTTGTCAGATTAGGAATACTCTCTTTGTCAGATTAGGAATACTCTCTTTGTCAGATTAGGAATACTCTCTTGTCAGATTAGGAATACTCTCTTTGTCAGATTAGGAATACTCTCTCGCCAGATTAGGAATACTCTCGCCAGATTAGGAATACTCTCTCGCCAGATTAGGAATACTCTCTTTGCCTGATTAGGAATATCCTCTTTGCCAGATTAGGTATTTTCTGTCTCCAGATTAGGAATACTCTCTTCAAATTAGGAATACTCTCTCGCCAGATT
>NW_028234412.1:31395730-31403230 GCF_977035675.1 Penaeus japonicus
GACCATTATGACAATGTGAACAGGGTAAAGATAAGCCATGTTGCACAGGTACAGGATAATTTAAGTTCAATTAAAGCTAGGTTTCAAAAAGTAGTTGTGAGATTTCTAGATGTCAAAGCATGTGACCTTTGACCCTTTCGGAGTTTGTCAATTGTTTCGGTTAAATCTACAATATTTGCAATTTTTTTTCTTGTAACGAAAGTGAGCTTTGCCTTCCACTTGTGCATTGCCCTTCAGGATATCAAGAAGTAAATATATTCCTGCTTACCCTATTACAAACCGAAATATATATATATTTTTTTCATTATTTACATTTTCAAATTTTCCATATAGATATTGAACATAACTATTACCTCCCATTATGTGATCCGAACAATCATTACTATATAGTGTATGATAATATTAATAAAAACCAAATATCTTTAGCACGTATTTTAAGATAGTGTTTGCCAGGCACTTGTGAAATCTCAAGGGCACAATGTCTTTCCATCATCGTGTTTAAGGGACATTAAAAGGAGTATTTCTTTTAGGGATTTATAAATCCTAGTGTTTGCTAAATCCTTATGTAATTCTAAGGATGTAGATTGTGCTTAAAAGTGAGATCTAAGAATAGTTGAAACTGATATTATAATAGATCAATATAGACGAAGAAACAAATAAGACAATGATGGTTATGAAATAAATAAATATACTTACCCACGAGTCCTCAGCTGACTCGTGGCACCATAGAGAGCTCAAAGAGTTTCATTCTCTGGGGATTTTCATTAAGAAGAATTGGATATAAGTAAGTGGCGAGTGGGGGACGGGGGAGGGGGGGAGACAGGAAGGAGTGTTGAGCATCTTTCAATGGATACATGTATTATCAATTGCACAGGCGCTTCAGCGTGTTATACTATTTATTACGTTTGTACTTGGTGGAACTCTGACTATAATATAATACAACGTCTATGATTGATTATTCAAATTGATATAGAATCTTACGGAGAAACCATTTTTTTTCAGTCATCAAAATGTTGGGATTATAATGAATCAAAATATTTGAAATCTGTTTGATTTGATATTCTTAGACCAATGCTTCTTGAGTAGTAAGACAGATCAAAGCTAGTGTGACACCATTGAAAGATATATTCCGTATGATAAAGTACAACTTTGAAGATTTAAATATGTTTTGATGTAGGCCCTTAACAATAGATTTAACTCAAAACTGTTCAATGTGACAGAACAATAATCTGATAATACAGCGTCCTTAAACTGCTGCAAATATGTCAAAGGCAATTTTTCTTGATTATGATTATAAATCTTGTTAGTTCAGGTAAAAGGCATTAGAATCCATTAAGAGGTGGCTTAAGGTAGGATTTCCCAAGTAGTTGTGAGATTATGGAGGACGCCAAGTCATATGACCTTTGACCTTATGCGGCTTTGGGTGATGTGTCATTGAAAGTTGAGTAGAAACGTCGGTGTCAATTTTCTTTTTGAATATTTAGTTTCAATAGAGGCATGCGCAAATACATACGCATACTTGTACACGCATATTGCACACGTCCATACACGTCCATGTACACACGCACGCTTTGATATGTATGGATTTGGGTCCTGCTTCTGAATTGCAAGGTCATATTCATACACACATATATAAATACACACACACACAACACACACACATGCACACATATATATGTATATATCTATATATATATATGTGTGTGTGTGTGTGCATAATACATGCATACACAATTCTTATGAGATGGACAAAGAAGTTAAACACAAAATACAAAATAAAAAATGAACAACAAAAATCGTAACCACAACTGATACTATTGGCAGAAAGGATATAAGAAATAAAAAACTATTGTCTAATATTTTGTCTTCACTGTCTTCATTATATCAAAACCCTCCACATCCCAATATAGAATTTCAACAGTTGAAATCCCTGTATCGATCGATTCTATCTATATCCATTTTCCGTTAGAAAAATACACGTCACACTTTGCCATACATACATCACAACGTAATAGAGGGCGGCTTAGCACCCATTAAAAGCCCCTCAGCACCTCTTCCCCTCCTCTCTCCCCGCTCACTTCGCTCTCCGAGGCTCCCTGAGCTCTTGTTAGACTCCCTTAATGAAAAGAAGCAAGTGTGGAACCCTCTGGGCTCCCTCCGGTGCCGCGAGTCAGCTGAGGACTCTCGCAGCGGCACAAAGAGACCGAGCTCCTTAGCAGACATTTGGGGCAGCCTTTGCCAAGTACTTGTGAGGATTTAAGGGCACAATACCATTAGGCTATCGTTTATTAGAGGGCATTATGAGATCTGTGGTCATATAGTGCTTTGTGTCTGTGTGTGTGCCCATGTCCGTGCATACACACTCACACACACACATGCATATTTGCAATGCGAGTGTCCAGTCCAGTGGTGGTGGCACGCTAAGCATGGAGCGAGTGCAACACTAGCTCTTTATTTCTAAATAAAAATAACTGATTTGATTTTAATATCGATACTCAGTCATATATCTTCATGTTCATCTAATCTGGGTTGATTACTCTGATTCTTCCTAATTGGGTTTTGATTTTAGATAAAATCTTCTCCACACCTATATCTGGAGGCTTGATTCCCCTTACACAATAATGAACAAGACCTCATTAAGTTATGTATCATAGACCGAGATTGGCTGAAAATATATTGGCATTACTTTAATTCAGAAATAAGGGATGATTTTTCAGATCCCTTGTATATATAGTATGAATAGATGAATATCAGAACTACAGAAGGGGGAAATAAGAGGAACAATAAAATCTGATCAGTACAAAGGCTGAAAAGATTAAGATTATGGAACAAAGGAGAAATAAACTACACTATTCAATAAAAAAAAATATATGATCTGATAAGTTCGAAAACTAAACGAGTTGGACAAAATTAAAATCCGTTTCAGTATTTAAAAAAAAAAAAAAAAAACAATAAACAACATAACGCACAAAAGCTTCGTGCAATTATTCCTTCGCCTTTGGCCATATACGGTGGGGTGGGGGGGGGGGAGGAGGGTCTCTGCGTCCGGAGGCTTCGCAAGGGCGCTACAAAGGCCCGTGATTCCCAGCTGGAACCAGCTGCCCCTCTCGCTGTGTCCCTTCGGCTCCCGAGGGCCTTGGTGTGCGGGGGGAGGGGGGGGGTGATTATGAGGGGATTTGCAACTCTTTCTTCTGGCTTGGAAAAGGGGATTTATGAGGGACTTGACATTGGTTGAAAGGGCTTGAGGTGGGTGTCGTTCGGGATTTAATTCCACTTAACATTTTTATCTATCAGCACTTCAGTGTTCACAGTATATATATGTATATATATATATATACACACACACTTATATATGTATATATATATACACACACTTATATATGTATATATACACACACTTATATATGCATATATATACACACTTATATATATACATATATATAAGCATATATCTATATATCAAGTGTTAATTCATGTAGATTATAAACAACAGCAATAAAAATCATTCATTTTAATCATCTCTAGTTTCTAATTTCCTAGTGATTACAATACGTGGATTTCCTCTGTGACTGCGATGTTCCAAATCAGTTAATGCTAACGCTAAACTCCCTTAATGGAAAGAAGCAAGTGTGAAACCCTTTGGGCTCCTCCGGTGCCGCGAGTCAGCTGAGGACTCTCGCAGCGGCACAAAGAGACCGAGCTCCTTGGCAGCCGTTTGGGGGCAGCCTTTGCCAGGGAAGTGTGAGGTTTTAGGGGCACAATGCCATGCCATCAGTGTGTTGTGGGGGGCATTATGAGATGTTATTTGGGGTTTTATGTATGGTTTATCTGCTTCGGGATTTACGCATTTGGATGTGGTTTCAATCACGTATCATTAAGATGTTATTCATGATCAATATAGTTATTGATATGATTATCATGATTTTATTATTACTATTAATAGTATTAATACTACATATACATGTATTTACAGTATCACTAGCATTATCAACATGATTATCGTTGTAATTATCGTGATCACTATCATTTTTCACCTTACGTATATACATATTCGTATGTTTTATTTTTATTTTTATTTATGTATACACATGTACATATGTGTATGTGTACACGGGAGAGGCGGCGAAGGTGCTAATTGGGAATTGATAGTGTGTTAATCCCTTCCCGGGGAGGGGCGGCTGTCCAAAGGGAGGGGGAGAGGGAGGGGGGCGAAGGAGGGAGATAGATAAGGATGTGTATGAGGGCACGAGCGAGAGCGAGCGAGTGAGAAAGATTCAGCTACTGAAAACCATGTCATATCACCCTCATCGATACAAAAAGATATGATAAAAAAAGAGATAAATAGCAACATAGAAAGAGAAAAGAATACCTTAAACTCTTCCACCTGAACTCCCCCTCCCCATCCACTCGTTGCGCCCCCCCCTCTCGGTAATAAAATAGGGGCGGGATTTTGAGGTCAGAAAATCTCACACGTACTTCATAAATGTCAGGATGACATGACCTTCGAAATCACCTGTACTGGCGTTTATTTTTCCTTTCCTTTAATCAGTTTGTGGATGCAGTATTCACCTACGAACACACAAACACACACACACACACACACTGTAGGTACGTCTGTATGTAGGCAGACAAATGCATAGTCATATGAACATATCAACTCTTAAAAATGCATTTCCGCATTTGACGAGGTGATCATCATCTACATCTTAATTCTTGATCAAATTTGACTTCTTTGGCTAACTGGGTATTCAAGCAACAGGAAGATATATAAATAAAAAGGAAAAGACAAATATACTCGTATACAATATACATATCATACACTACGACTGTCGCAGATAAGAGTCGCTAACACCTTGCAAATCTCGCCGATGCCTTTGGGCAGACACGGAGGGGGGGGAGGGGTGTCTCTGCACTACTCGCTCGCTTCCCTTCGGCTTCCCAGGACCTTGGTGTGCGGGGCGGGGTGGGTGGGGGGGGGGGGTGATGATGAGGGGATATGCAACTCTTTCTTCTGGCTTGGAAAAGGGGATTTATGAGGGACTTGACATTGGTTAAAGGGATTTGTGTTGGGATTATTTCCTGTCGTTTAGAATTTCATTTCACTTAACATGTTTATCTGTCATAACTTGGATGTACGCACAGTCTGTATACATATATATGTGTGTGTATACATTTTATATATACATACATATATACATATATTTAAATATATATATACACAAATGTGTGTTTTCCAGGTATGTGTGACGTTTTAAGGGCACAATGCCATTCCATCAGTGTGTTGTGGGGGGCATTATGAGATGTTATTTGGGGTTTTATGTATGTTTATCTGCTTCGGGATTTACGCATTTGGATGTGGCTTCAATTACGGAAGAAGAGGAAATTGAAGGATGGAAAATTAACCTTATATTGAAATGTGACTCATATTTATGAGTATCATTTCCCATGATAAAACTATTGAGGTCTTAATAACCGGCATTAGGACATTGTAATTGATATTCTGAATTTGTCGATATCGTAACCATCATGGTGACCCTTCCCATCCTTATGATTACCATCAACATTAACAGTAGCATTATCAATTATCCGTATTACTATCATTACTATAAATTATCCGTATTACTATCATTATTAACACAAAGATCGACATACCTGCATAAACGTATGTATTTTACACACATAAGTAAATACCTGTCTGCATGATTTTTGTGTATACACATGCACATATGTGTATGTATACACGGGAGAGGCGGCGAAGGTGCTAATTGGGAATTGATAGTGTGTTAATCCCTTCCCGGGGAGGGGCGGCTGTCCAAAGGGAGGGGGAGAGAAGTGGAGGGAAAGAGAGAGAGAATGGAGGCGAAGGAAGGAGACAGGAGAGATAGAGAAAGATGAGGATGTATATGTATGAAAGAGAAAAACAACGAGCGAGCAAGAGAGAGAAATCCATATCGTATCGTCAACATCTGACGGACAGAAAGACAAATAGTGTCAGAAAAGGAGAAAAGTTTATTTAGAACTCCTTTACCCCCCCCCCCCCCGTAATAAAATGGGGTGGGATTTTGAGGTCAGAAAATCTCACACGTACTTCATAAATGTCAGGATGACATGACCTTCGAAATCACCTGTACTGGCGTTTATTTTTCCTTTCCTTTAATTAATCAGTGTTGTAGTTATGGATGATTTATTCATACACACACATACATACACACATACACACTCAAACACACACATACACTGTTGGTATGTCTGTGTATAGACATAGACATATATATATATACACATAATTATAGATATGGATATATGCACATACCTCTAAAATGCACGAATATTACATACATCTAAATCCTTTGCAAACTATTGCTACGGCTTGGACTCATGCTACCTGTTTTTCAAGACAGGTACAAACAAAAATAAAACACATGTACTCGCATGTAATACATATGTCATACTCATGACTGTCCCTGACAAGAGTCGCTAACACCTCGCAAATCTCGCCGTCGCCCTTGGCCAGACACGGAGGGGCTCTGCGCCCGGAGGCTTCGCGAGGGCGCGACAAAGGCTCATGGATTACCTGCCCTTCGGCTCCCGAGGGCTTTGGTGTGTGTGTGTGTGTGGTGGGGGGGGGGGGTGATGATGAGGGGATTTGCAACTCTTTCTTCTGAGTTAGAAAAGGGGATTTATGTGGGACTTGACACTGGTTAAAGGGGTTTAGGACTTAAGGTTGGTTTATATTTTCTGTCATTTGGAATTTCATTTAGTCTACAAGCCTATCTGTCAGCACTTGCGTGCACACAGTTTGTGTAATCGCACACACACAAACACACACATACACACACACACAAACAATCTGATATTCCAAATCAGGAGATTACTATGCCAGTATTCCCCATGTTTATATAGATAATGCTTATATAGATAGTCACCTGTATGCATGTTGTTTCCCCATATATCATAACATAATAGAGAAAAAAAAGCGACTTAACACCCATCAAAAGATTCTCAATATCACTTACCTCTCCCCCCCTCCCCTCCCCTCTTCACTCTCCGAGGCTCCCTGAGCTCTTGTTAGACTCCCTTAATGGAAAGAAGCAAGTGTGGAACCCTTTGGGCTCCCTCCGGTGCCGCGAGTCAGCTGAGGACTCTCGCAGCGGCACAAAGAGACCGAGCTCCTTAGCAGCCGTTTGGGGGCAGCCTTTGCCAGGGGAGTGTGAGGTTTTAGGGGCACAATGCCATGCCATCAGTGTGTTGTGGGGGGCATTATGAGATGTTATTTGGGGTTTTATGTATGGTTTATCTGCATCAGGATTTACGCATTTGGAAGTGGCTTCAGTCACGTAGCAAAGGGAATTGAAGGATGGAAGTTTACCCTTTGGTTAAGAAATGGTTCGTGCTTTTATGAATATCATTTCCCCCCGGCACATATGTTGAACTAAATACAGACATAAGGGCATAATGCATCGCATATTGATAGCATTATCACTAGATATATGCTTTAGC
>NW_028234412.1:31410730-31415730 GCF_977035675.1 Penaeus japonicus
CATACCTGGTTGGATTTTCATATTTTGTATAGCTTAAGAAAATTATATAGTGATGATTTACGCTTTTTTGCAAATCTGTTTACTCTCTCTCTCTCTATACACACACACACACACACACACACACACACACACACACACACACACACACATATATATATATATATATATATATATATATATATATATATATATATGCTGTGTATTGTGTACACATATATGCCAATAGATAAACACATCAAGCGAAACCAAATCCCAAAATCCCAAACCGACAGGAAATCTAATCCCACAAAACTTCCTTGGCCAATTTCGATCCCTTACTAATCCTTCACTTTTTTTACCCGAAATTCCAAGTGTCGCCAATCATCCCCTCCCCCCTCCCCTCCCTCCCTCCCATGGTCCCTGCCCCCTCCCTCCCTCCCTCCCTCTTGGCCAAATACGAAAGCCTTTAGTGTGAAGAGACTTCTGCGTCTTGAAGAAGTCATCACCTTATAAGGACAGGAGGCTTTGCTGGACCTTTATATTGCTTGGCATTTTTTATTTTCTCTTTCTTTCTTTCTTTCTCTGTCTCTTTCTCTTTGTCTGTGTATCTTTCTCTCCCTCTGTCTCTGTCTCTTTCTCTCTCTTTCTCTTTCTCTCTTTCTCTCTCTCTCTCTCTCTCACTCTCTCTCTCTCTCTCTATATATATATATATATATGTATTTATATATAAGCATATATATATACACACAGATACACACATGCATACATACATTTACATTTACAGCGTGTACATGACTACATCTCCACATACATTGATTAATAGGGAAGCATCACAGGTGATTCCGAAGGTCATATCAAACAGACATTCATGAAGTACGTGTGAAATTTTCTGACCTCAAAATCCTGTCCTTATTCTATTCCAGGGGGAAGGCTTGAGGGGAGGGGGGAGTGGAAGGGGGAGGGGGCGGGGAGTGGATGGGGTGAGGGGGGTTAAAGAGTTTGTCTTCCTCTTTTATCTCCTTCTTGATCAGTCTATTTGTTTATCAGTGTTCATGTATTTATTTGAATGCAGATGTACGGTAATAGATCTATCAGGATATTTCATCCTTTTCATTATTTTCTGCTTCTTCTCTTTGTCCCTCTTCTTTTTTTTTATTGTTAGCTGTTTCTTCCTTCTCTATCGCTCTTTTTTTATATAAAATGTGGAATTCAGCATTATATATGTGTGTGTGTGTGTGTGTGTGTACTTGCATATATGTATTTAGATAGATGGATATTGATGTTAATTGAAATAATGTTCCAAATGACGAGGAAAATAATCCCACCACAAATCCCTTTAACTAGTTTCAGTGCTCTCATAAATCCCCTTTTCCAAGCCAGAAGAGATAGTTGCAAATCCGCTCATCACCCCCCCCCCCACCCCCCGCACACCAAGGCCCTCGGGAGCCGAAGGGACACAGAACGAGAGGCGCAGCTGGTAATTCATGAGCCTTCGTCGCGCCCTCGCGAAGCCTCCGGGCGCAGAGCCCCTCCGTGTCTGGCCAAGGGCGACGGCGAGATTTGCGAGGTGTTAGCAACTCCTGTCAGGGACAGTCATGAGTATGACATATGTATTACATGCGAGTACATGTGTTTTATTTTTGTTTGTATCTGTGCCTTGAAAACACAGGTAGCATGAGTCCAAACCGTAGCAATAGTTTGCAAAGGATTTAGATGTATATAATATTCGTGCATATATCCATTTCTATGTTTATGTGTATATATATATGTCTATGTCTATACACAGATATACCAACAGTGTATGTGTGTGTTTGAGTGTGTATGTGTGTATGTATGTGTATGAATAAACCATCCATAACTACAACACTGATTAATTAAAGGAAAGGAAAAATAAACGCCAGTACAGGTGATTTCGAAGGTCATGTCATCCTGACATTTATGAAGTACGTGTGAGATTTTCTGACCTCAAAATCCCGCCCCATTTTATTACACGGGGGGGGGGGAGGTTGAGGTAGAGGAGTTCTAAATAAACTGTTCTCCTTTTCTATCGCTATTTGTCTTTCTATCCGTCTTTTTGCACAGATGTTGACGATATGATATGGATTTCTCTCTCTTGCTCGCTCGTTGTTTTTCTCTCTCATACATATACATCCTCATCTTTCTCTATCTCTCCTATCTCCTTCCTTCGCCTCCATTCTCTCTCTCTTTTCCTCCACTTCTCTCTCCCTCCCTTTGGACAGCCGCCCCTCCCCGGGAAGGGATTAACACACTATCAATTCCCAATTAGCACCTTCGCCGCCTCTCCCGTGTATACATACACGTATGTGCATGTGTATACACTAGAATCATGCAGACAGGTATATGCTTATGTGTGTAAAATACATACGTTTATGCTGGTATGTCGATCCTTGTGTTAATAATGATAGTAATACGGATAACGTTTCAAACGATAACCATGATGATAATGCTGCTGTTAACACGAATGTCTATGGTGATAAAACTAATGATAGTTGTGATAGTAATAAAAATTATGATGATAATGTCAATAACTATAATGATTATGGCTGATGATTGTTGATGGTAATCATAAGGATGTGAATGGTCATCATGATGGTTACGATATCGACAAATCCAGAATACCAATTACAATGTCCCAATGCCTCAACATTTTTATCATGGGAATAAAGATACTCATAAATTTATGTCTTTTTTTTAATATAAGGGTAATTTTCCATCCTTCAGTTTCCTCTTCTTCCGTAATTGAAGCCACATCCAAATGCGTAAATCCCGAAGCAGATAAACCATACATAAAACCCTAAGTAACATTTTATAATGTCCCCTACATCACAATGATATGGCATTGTGCCCTTAAAACGTCACACATACCTGGAAAACACATATTTGTGTAAATACACCACACACACACATACACACACACACATATATATATGTATGTATGTATATATAAAATGTACATACACACACATATATATGTATGTATGTATATATAAAATATACACACACACACATATATATACAGACTGCGTACACGCAAGTTATGACAGATAAACATGTTAAGTGAAATGAAATTCTAAACGACAGGAAATAATCCCAACACAAATCCCTTTAACCAATGCCAAGTCCCTCATAAATCCCCTTTTCCGAGCCAGAAGAAAGAGTTGCAAATCCCCTCATCATTTACCCCCCCCCCCTCCCCCCGCACACCAAGGCCCTCGGGAGCCGAAGGGACACAGAGCGAGAGGTGTTAGCGACTCTTATACGTGACAGTCGTATGTATGATGTGTATATTGTTTACGAGTACTCACGTTTTTTCTTTTTATTTATATCTCACAGTTGCTTGAATACCCAGTTAGCCGAAGAAGTCAAATTTGATCAAGAATTAAGATGTAGATGATGATCACCTTGTCAAAGGCGGAAATGCATTTTTAAGAGCTTGGTGTGTTCATATAACTATTTGTCTGTCTGTCTGTCTACATACAGACATACCTACAGTGTATGTGTGTGTGTGTGTGTGTCCGTAGGTGTGTGCGTAAATACTGCGCCCACACATTAATTAAAGAAAAGTTATAAACACCAGTACAGGTGATTTCGAAGGTCATATCATCCTAACATTTATGAAGTACGTGTGAGATTTTCTGACCTCAAAATCCCGCCCCCATGTTATTACAGAGAGGGGGGGGGGGGGTGATTTCAGGTCGAAGAGTTTAAGGCATTTTTTTTTCTCTCTTTCTATATCATTTATCTTTTTCTCTTCTTATCCTTTTTTTTTGTATGGATGAGGGTGATATGACATAAATTTCAGTAGTTGAATCTTTCTCACTCGCTCGCTCTCGCTCGTGCCCTCATACACATCCTTATCTATCTCCCTCCTTCGCCCCCCTCCCTCTCCCCCTCCCTTTGGACAGCCGCCCCTCCCCGGGAAGGGATTAACACACTATCAATTCCCAATTAGCACCTTCGCCGCCTCTCCCGTGTACACATACACATATGTGCATGTGTATACATAAATAAAAATAAAAATAAAACATACGAATATGTGTATACGTAAGGTGAAAAAGGATAGTGATCACGATAATTACGACGATAATCATGTTGATAATGCCAGTGATACTGTAAATACATGTATATGTAGTATTAATACTATTAATAGTAATAATAAAATCATGATAATCATATCAATAACTATACTGATCATGGATAACATCTTAATGATACGTGATTGAAACCACATCCAAATGCGTAAATCCCGAAGCAGATAAACCATACATAAAACCCCAAATAACATCTCATAATGTCCCCCACAACACGCTGATGGAATGGCATTGTGCCCCTAAAACCTCACACTTCCCTGGCAAAGGCTGCCCCCAAACGGCCGCTAAGGAGCTCGGTCTCTTTGTGCCGCTGCGAGAGTCCTCAGCTGACTCGCGGCACCGGAGGGAGCCCAGAGGGTTTCACACTTGCTTCTTTCCATTAAGGGAGTCTAACAAGAGCTCAGGGAGCCTCGGAAAGCGCAGGGGGAGGAGCGGGGGGCGGGGAAGGGGTGTTGAAGAGCTTTTAATGGGCGCTAAGCCGCCGTTTGTTACGGTGGGTTGTGTGGCAAAACTCAGTACATACATAAAACAAAATATTAGGGAAGGCTTTATCATTATTATATCTGAAAGTGTATAGATATGGATCATATGAATAAATATGTGAGTTTGTATGTATTCACTGAGTTAAGGGAATATGAGTAAATCAAATGCACATGAGAAAGAGGCACAGAAGAGGCCAAGGAAAGAGAGGAATAAATAGGGAAGAGAAAAAGTCGATAATTTTATTGTTTTCGTCCGTTACGCGTGCCACTAAAGGAACTCTTTGCATCTTAGAATTATATCAATCCATTTTCATAAATTTTTTTTTTGTTTTTTCTTAAATAAGTGGAGCATAAAGCAAAATGACAAAATAAAGCTATGTTTATAAACAATAATGCAGAGGATTAGTTTAATAAGTTGAATTCCCTT
>NW_028234412.1:31420414-31422914 GCF_977035675.1 Penaeus japonicus
GGTATGGATGTAGAGTTGTGGGAGGGGGGTGATGGTGATACAATGATGATTATGGTAGTAATGATAATGATGGTAATTGTAAAGCTAGTAATGATTATATCTATAAAGATAAAGGTAATGATGATGATAATTATTAGGATAATAGTAGTAGTGATAATGTTGATAATCATGATAACAATGATGATAATAATAGTAGTAAGGATAATGATGATAATAACAATAGTGATAACGCTGATAATAATAATACCAATGATAATCATAATAACAATGATATATAACGATAACAATAATAATGGTAATAATGATAATGATAATAATAATGAATAATTCATAACAATGATGAGCGCGCAGCGCGCGCAAATACTAGTAGTAGTAAGAGATAATATTGATAATAGTAATAATGATTTTAAACAAAATATAATAATAACAATAATGACAAAAACGATGTTTAATAATAATGATGTTAAATGGTAATGTAATGATAATCGAAAATGCTATAATTATTTCCATCATTGCTAATAAAAAATTATTCTCATTACTAATCATTATCAACATTGCTATCTTTATTATCATTACTATGATTATGATAATAATTTTCAATATCATTATCAATATAATCAATATCATCATTATCCTTAACACGATTATTTCATAATTGTTGATCGAATTTTTGTTATCATTGCAATTAATGTCTTTGTTATTATCCTCATTATTCTTATTGTTATCATTCTTATTATCATGTTTACATTTTTTTATTATTTTCGATGTTTGTATTATGATCATTATTATTATTATTATTATTATTATCATTATTATTATTATTATTATTATTAATAATCATTAATATTTTTATTTGTTACCATTGTCGCCACTCATTAACAATTATCATTGTTATTATCATTAATGTGATTGTTGTTATCATTGTCAATGTTATTTTTATCATTATAATCATTAATATCATTACTATTATCATTATCATTATTGTCATCATTTTCCATTATCACCATCATCATCATTGTAATTATCATTAATATTGTCATAATCACTACCCTTATCATTATCTAATCATCAGCATCATTACTATCATTATCATTATTAACCTCCTTATCATAATAATAATTACATTTTTTATCATCATCATTATCATCATTATAACTATCACGACCACAACTGTTATCATTATTATCAGCATCCGTTTTTTATCGTTCTCTGTATTCTTGTTATTTTCATTATATATTTTTTTTCTTGATGAATGTAATTGTTATCATTGTTTTCATCATCATTATCATTTTTGTTATCATCATTATTACCATAACTTTTATTATCATTATCATTATTTATATTATCGTTATTATAATCAATATTATCATTATCATTATTATCATTATTATTATTATTATTATCATTGATACTATTATTATAATCATCATTATTTGATTATCATCATCAGCATAATAATAATCATCATTATCATTATCATTATCGTTCTTATTATTATTATAATCGTAATCGTTATCATTGCAATTGTTATTATCCATGCACGATAATAACATTGCATGCCATTACATGTAAGACTATCGTGTTTTTTTTTTTCATTTTCATTAAGATTGTTATTCTAATCATTAATATCGTTTATCTTTGTTTACCGTCATTATTATTATTATTATTATTATCATTATCATTGGTCTTACCATTATTTCTTTTATTTGAAGGATTTACAATTATCATCAGTTTCATTATTATCATTGTTGTTGTTATCATAATTATTACTATCTTTATGATTATGATTATTATCATCATCATTATTATTATTATTAGTATTGTTATTATCATTATCATTATCATGTTGTTATTACTATTATTATTATCATTACTATCATTATCATTACCATCATTATCATAATCATTATTGTTATCATTATCATAATCATTATTGTTATCATTATTGTTATCATTATTGTTATCATTATTGTTATCATTATTGTTATCATTATTGTTATCATTATCATAATCATTATTGTTATCATTATTGTTATCATTATTGTTATCATTATTGTTATCATTATCATAATCATTATTATCATAATCATTATCATTATCAACATCACCACTATCATCATCATAAAAATCATTATAGTATTCATAATGAAAATATCAGTAATAATAAAAGTATATCCATTAGTGAACATTTATAGATATTTGTATCAGCACTAATGACACTGCTTATAGTATTAGCGACGATAATAATGATTATAATGATGATAAAATTCATTGCTGAAGATGATAATTCCGTTCACGAGGCGGCCCGACGATAAGGATATTGATAAAGATTACAATGATAACACTGATGATTATATGAATGACACGAAAGATAACGATGACATGACAGGTAATGATGACGAAAGGTGATGATGCTTTTACTTGAATAAAATGACATTAGTCTTTCCCTTTACAGACCTTAAGTTCTAGTAAATAGAACATTTCCTTTACCAAATCTAAT
>NW_028234412.1:31427914-31430414 GCF_977035675.1 Penaeus japonicus
ATTGTCTGTTATTTTTTTTATAATATTGTATCATAAGGGCATGAGTAAATTGTCAAGAAGCGGCCATAAGATTCATATATAGATATTTATATGCTTACTTATAATATACTAGTTACACTTTAAAATATATCGTTTTCTTTTATCTTTTTGAAAAGTTAGTACAGAAAACGTTACTTAATGCCTGAGAGTGTATATGCATATGATATGAAATAAAGATGGAATCTAACTGCAGTAATACTATTTTACGGCCTGAATTACTAAAAATAAACTAGAATGTTATAACGTTAAAGATATGAATTTCAAATAACAGTTACAAACTAACAGCCACCTTTTCAGGGGAAACTCATCTATTCATTTGTCTTTCAGAATGATTATGTGCAATATTCAGGGTGAGGAAGGACAAGCAGTGGCTTACCACGAACTGGGCCACATCTATTATTTCCAGTCATACAGCCACCAACCCACTATTTTTAGGGTAAAGTATACAATATGATAATCAAATGACATTCAGCTTACGCATGTACAAATACATCATATACTACATATACATTGATTTATATGTTGCATATATATTATGTTTATATATCATATCTCTCTTTGCGCAGGACAGGATACCTTAATACGAGTAGAAAACTAACAGTTTAATGTGAAGAAATTGTGTATATATGAGTGAAACCCAAATATAAAAGTAAAATACGATAATATGCGGGTTATGATATAAGGCCAACACTCACCAAAACACACACACACACACACACACACACACACACACACACACACACACACACACACACATATATTTATATATATATATATATATATATACACATATATATGTATATACATATATATATGTATATACATATATATATATATATATATATATATATATATATATATATATATATATATATACATATATATGCATATGTATATATGTATGTATATATATACATATATACATACATATGGACACAGGCCTATGCATGGCACTCTCATTTTCTTCCTTTCAGGATGGTGCCAACTCGGCCTTCCACGAAACTATCGGCGACACCGTTCAGCTGTCTGCCATGGCCCCCGCTTGTCAGGACAGGTCAAAGGTCAACAGCTACCAGGAGTCACCTCAGATGAAAGCTAATAGGCGAGACAAGCCATCTGAGAACCTTTCTTGTGAGTTTGCCTTGGATGAGTATGAGGATGAGGATGAGTAAGATGAAACAAATATTGTATCATGTGGATGACGATGTGTAAATACATGTTTGTTTATATATATGTTGGTATGCATAGATGGCTGGTATGCTTACAATAGAACATACCATCAGACGATTGTATTACAGCAACACACAGTAATACATAAAAATACATGTAGACTAACACAAGCACACATAAAAACAGAGAAGCACACACGTGCGCACACATGAAAGCACATACAGACACACACGGACCCACATAAAACAATTAAACACACACACCATAAAAACACACATACCCATACATAAACCGCTCCACCACACACACAAACACACACACATACTTACACATCCAAACATCCCCCCCCCCCGCGCCCATTCCCACAAACACACTGACGCAAGAGTATTTAGACGCAATCCACCCCATCTTCGATCTCTGGCAGCGAGCGAACTCCGACACCTCCTGACGCTGGCGTTGCAGAAGCTCCCTTTGTTCGCCTTCGCTCGAGTGATGGACGAGTGGCGTTGGGGCGTCTTTCGGGGAGAGGTGAGGAAGCCGAATTAGATTCTAAAAACATACACACATATACATACACATGCACACACAGATGCGTGTGTGTGTCTGTGTGTGTATGTATATATATATATCATCATCATCGTCAGCCTGTATCATTCCACTGCAGGACGTAGACCTCTCAATCTTTTCCGGTCATTCCGGTCTTGTGTCTTCTGATTCCAGTTTACTCCTGCGAAATTCGCTATTTCATCCCGCCATCTTGTCATTGGTCTTGCCTTTGGTCTCTTTGTGTCGTGTATTTCCCATTCTGTTGTTTTCTTTGTCCACCTGTTGTCCTGTCTTCGATATATATGTCCAGCCCACTGCCACTTTTTCTTCTTAATGCTCTTAACTATATCCTCTACTTTTATTTGTTGCCTGATCCATGTGGTTCTTTTATCTGTCTCTTAAGCTAATTCCTAGCATAAGCCTTTCCATTTCTCCTTGAGCACTTACTAATTTCCCCTCAAGTACTTTGGTCGTAGTCCATGTTTCTGACCCATATGTTATGACAGGGAGAACACATAGATCAAAAACCTTTCTCTATAGACATAGTGGCAGACGACCTCGTAATATATTACTATGTGTACTGAAGGCACTCCAACTTAGTCTGATTCGCCGTTTTATCTCGGCTTCGCAGGATGTACTCGTCTTGATGAGTTGCCCTAGGTATACATACTCGTTCACTGCTTCTAGTACATCGCCCTGTGTTTGTATTTGCTTAACTGGGGTTCGACTGTTGAACATGCCTTTA
>NW_028234412.1:31442708-31445208 GCF_977035675.1 Penaeus japonicus
TGTGCTTTTTTATGTGCTTGATGGGTTGGTTGTAAGAATGTGTTCATGGGAGTGTTTATGTGCATGCTGATTCGTGTGCGTGTATTTGTGTGTGTATTTTCTCGCTTATGTGTAAATATATGTATAAAAGGGATCAGAAAAAACACTTCAAATATCACATCCTATGTTCCAGTCATAAGTAATGATCCAGCCACTCACCTGATGAATGGGATGTTGTCAGCCAGATGGAACTTGGCAGCGGGGTCAAAATGGCGCTCTGACCGGGGGGAAGGGGGCGCCAACCCCTGATACTGCAGCGTAAGCCTCCACCACCACTTATTGTAATCTTGTTCAGGGATCTTGCGTGGATAGGAAAGAGACGGTCATAGAAAACGGTTAATTTATATGTTCTAAAGAAAACGGTGAGTTGAGACATTTTAAAGAAAACGGGGAATTTGAACGTACTGAAGAAAACGTGGTATTGGATGTACTTAGAAAACGTGATATTTGACATTATCAAAGAAACGTGAGATTTGAAATTATTGAAGACTGTTAAAGAAAACGTGATATTTGAAAGTACAGAAATATTTGTCATATTGAAAGTGCTATGGAAGGCATAATATTTGGCATTACCAAAGAAAATATTATATAATGATATATGTGAAAGTGCAGAAGAGACGCGAATTTTTTAAATCATTGAAGAAAACTTGACATTCGTAAGCCTTAACAAAAACGTTGCATTTGAAAGCGTCGAAGAAAACTTGATGTTTGAAAGTGTTAAAGTAAGAGTGATTGTTAATAGTGTTAAAGAAAACGTTAGATTTGAAAGCGTTTATATAAACATGAAATTTGACAGCGTTTAAGAAAAGAAAATTTGACCGTTTTAAAGTAAATAAGAAATTCTGTTCTATTTTAAAGAGTAGAAGAAAATAGGTATTTTGAAAGTGAAATGTGTAATGAAATATTTCAAAGTGAAGAAGAAAGCGGAAACCTTTAGTCGTTATCTGCAGCCCCCATATCTTCAATAACTGCCAAAAACTCGCAATCACTTTCTGCCATATTTCAAGTTCTATTGCCACCCGCACACGCGTACCAACCTATCCAATAGGGCCGCCAACACGCATGCGCGAACTATCGCCGAATGGCGAAAATGCCAAATAGTTCTTGATTTTTATTTTATGTCGTCTCATTCAACCGTTTGAAGAGTATTTTAATGGTGGTTTACAACAAAATTTATGTAACAATAAAGTAAGATTATAATGGATAGTACATTGCATATTTCCAAATACCACCATATGTTGCTTTGATAAATAGGTGAAAAATAATTATTTGAATCCTTTGGTTTGGATTATATTTACTGTTTAACTCGTAGGAAACTGAATTTACTAAGTGTTTGACATGAAAAATATTCAAACAAGAGCAAAAAGTGTACTGGATGCATTTTTATATTTATTCTCAGGACAGACTGGTGATTAAAGGCTATTAAAGTATATAGTCACAATTAGAGAAATACGGTCAAAATTGTTTAGATTTGATGGGCAGCAAGTGGTCTCTTCAGAGAAAACTGAATTAAATGAAGTCAGTAACTCATGTAAAGCAATAAAATACTTGAGTTTAGTTTATTTACAGTGATAACCTATAATTTTAGTAAATAATGTGTGTTGTGTGATATCAATTTTCAACACTACTTCTGTATTGCACGCACAATATGCGAGGATAACGTTTGTTGCAATATAAATATCATGAATATATATATATATAAGTATAGCATACCTAAGTGAATAAGCCTAGAATAAATTTTGCTTTGAATGATATGTCATGGAATGCATTATATATTTATGTTTGAAGAAATAAACATTTTTCATGCTTAAAGTAGTATGATGTTAACATCATACTACCTTATTCAGAGTCACATGCCAATATGAATACATTAAAGCAAACTAGAAACGATGTATTTGTCTGTGAGCGAGACGGCTGGTTTTATTCGAGCAGTACGACACTTTCGCTGTCATACGCCCGACAGTGCTGATGCTCCGCCCACGAAGTTGAAATGATTTCCGGATACTCAAAACTCTGGCAGTTTAAGACGTCGCAGCGGGTTACGCTCTCGTAAGGTACGATGTCCCTACGAGGTCGCAAATCTCCCATACTCAGAGAAAAAATAAAATATCGTAACCGAAAGAAAACCTCGTAACCGTAGTTCGATGGGATACCCTCAGAAGGCGGGACCATTTCGAATTGACCAATCAACAGTCAGCCCTTTAGGCCCGTCCCGTCGTCGCGTAACTACCAATTGGAGGCCACGGTTATTAGGGGGAGGAGCGAGCGAAAGAGAGAGAGGGAGTGGGAAAGAGAGCGAGAGTGAGATATAGATGATTATAAAAACAGATAGATGGATATTTGAATGAATAAATAGACAGAG
Source organism: Penaeus japonicus (assembly GCF_977035675.1). Taxonomy (NCBI): domain Eukaryota; kingdom Metazoa; phylum Arthropoda; class Malacostraca; order Decapoda; family Penaeidae; genus Penaeus; species Penaeus japonicus. Next base: position 31,445,110 of record NW_028234412.1, read on the forward strand.
AGATACAGATTTATATTTATGAGTGTATATATTTATGAATATATATATATATGCATGTATATATAAATGTATATGTATGTTTGTATATGATAAATACAT
>NW_028234412.1:31462708-31467708 GCF_977035675.1 Penaeus japonicus
TGTCTCAATCAGAAAGCTAGGTATTTTGTACATGCAATAACCCTCCCGTTACCCTTCCCTCCCCCCCTACCCCACCTTATGACTCCTTTCGCTCCCCCCTTTCTCCCCCTCCCCCCTCCCTCACACCCTAACACCTTCTTATCCCAATTTCTTAATCCCTGTCACATCCGGAAGACTAGAGACGAATGCAAAACCACGTTGGTTCATGAAGTGAAATCTGGAAGACTCCTCTAACCCCCCCCTCCTCCTCCCCCTATCCCCGTCACCCTCTTCTCCCTTCCTCCCCCCCCTACCCCCTCTCTATTCCTACCTCTACCCCTCTTCATCCTACCTCCTCCCATACCCCCCTCCCCCCGCCCCCCACAGAACAGAAGCCCCGCCCCTCCCACAACCACTCCCTCTGCCTTCCTTCCTCCCCCTCCTCCTCCTCCTTCCCCCTCCCCCCCTCTTCATCCCTCCCTGCCTACATACACATTCCAGAAAGCGCTTCTGTGTGTGTGTTTTATTTTTTCTAATTCTTTTCCTTCTGCCTTTGTTATCTTTGGCTTTAAAAATACCATACACTCGAAAAGGGGGGAAAAGCGAAAGGGAAATTGTTAGTTTTGGAAAGCGATTTGACGGCGCATGTTGGTCGTCTTTTGTTTTTGTTTTTGTTTATATGAGTAATATTCTAGTTTTTTTTTCTTTGTCTTCGCTTGGTCTCGTTATCATCCATTAATGACAAATTTATATTTTGATTATTTTGATCTTTACTACAAAACAGACGTAGGAAATACATATATTTAAGTACTTCATTCTTTCTTCAATAAAAAAAATTCCCTGGATAAATTTCTTTAAGGGATTGAATATGAAAAAAATAATTTTGTTGTTCCTTATCTTATTTTTTCTTTCATTTGACTAAGAATCTAAGAACAAAAATAATAATTACTTTGACAAAGAAAAAGATCGATCGATCATCATCTTTATTACTCTCTTTACCATGATTATAATCATTATTATTATCATTATCATTATCATTATCATCATCATTATCATAATCATCATTAAAAGTACTACTCTTGTTACTTTTATTATTATTATTAACATTATCATTATTGTTATTGTCATCATTATAACCATCATCACTATTATGATTACAATCATCATCACTATTATAACTACAATCATCATTATCATGTAATTATCATCATTATTATCGTTACTATTTTCCTTATTGTCCATACTGCTATTCTGTCTATATTCATTTTTATCATAATTATCTTTGTGATCACAATTATCATTATGATTATTACCATTGTTTTCATTATCATCATCCTTATTGATATACTTATCCTTGTTATCAGTGTCATTATTATTATTGTGGTCATTATCATCATTGATATTATTGTTAAAATTGTTGATATTACCATTATTATCCTTATTGTTATCATCATTATTGTTATTATTATTGCTATCATTGATATCACTGGTATCTTTATCATCTTTACGATTGTTATCATTATTATCATCATTCTTCTTATGATCATAATTGTTATCTTCCTCTTCTTCTACATTACCTTCCTCTTCATCTTTATTTTCTTTTTCTTCTTCTACTTCTTCCCCTTCCTCATCTTCCTCTTCCTCTTTTTCTTCTTCATCTTCTTCATCTTCTAATTCATCTCCTTCTTCACCTTTTTCTCTATCTTCATCTTCGTCTTCTTCTTCTCCATCTTCATCATCTTCTTAAAGATTCCAAAAAACAAGACCAATCATATCCGAGTGCCTCTCTTCCCCCTCTCTTCCCCCCTCCCCCTCCCTCTCTCTCTCCTTCTCTCCTTCTCTCCCTCTCTCTTACCCTCTTCTCAAATCCCCGAAAAATGCATTGGCAATTACGTGCGAAATATCGTCCTTACGTCAGCTCCTTTGGCTAAGAGGGGTTGGGGGAGGGGATGGGGAGGGGGGGGAGGGGGGTGATTGGAGAAAGGGGGTGGGATAAAGTGTGTGTGTTTGTGTGTGTGTGAGAGAGAGAGAGAGAGAGAGAGAGAGAGAGAGAGAGAGAGAGAGAGAGAAAGAAAGAGAAAGAGGGAGAGGGAGACAGAGAGAGAGAGGGAGACAGAGAGAGAGAGGGAGAGAGAGAGAGAGACAGAGACAGAGACAGAGACAGAGAGAGAAAGAAAGAAAGAGAGAGAGAGAGAGAGAGAGAGAGAGAGAGAGAGAGAGAGAGAGAGAGAGAGAGAGAGAGAGAGAGAGAGAGAGATGAAGAAGAAGGAAAAGGAAATATACATAGATAGTCTGTGCGAAAGAGATGTAAAGTAGATGTACCGGGAAACACGAATTTACAGAGAAATACAGAACGAAAGGACAAATAAACAAATAACCAGAAAAAAATAAATAAAATCCAAAACGAACCAAAAAACAAAAACACAACATGACACAACACCAAAAAAATACCCCCCCCCCATCCCCCTACACACACACCTCTAAAAAATGTGTCTCAAAAAAATAAAAAATTAAAAAAAAAATTACCCTGAGGCGGATCTTTAGTGAAAGGGAAGGCGCCACATCCCACATTCCTTGGGGGTGTTTGTGTACATAAGGGCAGGTCTTGACCCCAGCGTGTCGCAAGGTGGGTGTGACCGGGCATGACCTCATATGACCTTGTACCCATCCATTCAAAAGAGACAGTTGCTAAGGCGTCTTTTTTTAATCGTTTTGTCTCTTCTCTTACTTATAAAAGAAATGTGATCTTTTTAACTCTTGGAACTCTTGGGTATTGTGTATGGTCTTATCGGGAAAAGAGTTGTGGTCACGTGGAAATAAAAAGCTTAGGTGAAAGGTCAAAGGTCGTGCTGCGAAGCGACCAAGATCTTTTCGAAATTCGGAGTGAACTCGGAGGTCTCGCCTCGAAGCCCCCCCGGATGGCAACACCGGGCAGGTACGTTGGGTGTGGAGGGGAGAGGGGGAAGGGGGGAGGAGGAGGGGGGGCAGGACCCAGGTCGGGAGAGGCGCGTCCTTCAGTTCCTTCGAGGAAGTCCTACCGTAGTGACGCTCGTCCCGCGCGTCTCCGTCTTTGCTTGTGTTCGTGTGCTTGTTTGTTCTTTCACCGGCGCCATGAAGTGCGAGGGCCAGGGTGACCAGGACGCCCTCACAGACATCGTGCTGTATGCCCTGATGGGCGTGAGCGCGGGCGCGGCCAGGGGCATGCCTGACGCCAGCGGGATGCAGACGACGCTACTGTCCATCCTGCGGGATCTCCTGACGGAGAGCGGCACTCCCCCGCCCCCCTCGCTGGACCGCCTCCTGGCCAGGACTCGCAGGAACCAGCAGCGAAGGGCGCGGCGCCGCCAGCGGGACGCCCTCCGCCAGCAGCAGCAGGCGGGCGGGGCGGCAGGAGGCGGCGGAGGAGCCCAGCTGCCCCCCGGCGACCCCCGCAGAATGAGGCTCCCCGGCCACGCCCCCGTCGGCGGCGCCCCGCCCCTCCTCCCGCAGCAGCTCCAGATGCCAGGTCTTCCCATGCCGCCGCTCGGGGCGGGACAGCCTCACCAGCTGCCCCCCGGCGCCCTCCCGCACCCCCTGCAGAGCCAGCTGCGGAACAGCAACGTGGAAGGGAACCAGCTGGCGCAGATGCTCGCCCAGAGGAACCTCGCGCCCGCGCCCTTGCCGCTCCTGCAGCAGCAGGTCAGTGACGTCATTCGGTTGTTGTTATGCGCGGCGTGGAGTTACGGGCGGTGTGTGTGGCCGCATGCATATGTGTGCGTGTGACTGAGTGAGTGTGTGTGTGTGTATAGATATATACATATATATTATATATATATATATATATATATATATATATATATATATTATGTAGTATGTGTGTGTGTGTGTGTAATATATTATATAATATTATATATATTTTATATATATATATTATATTATATATATATATATACATATACATATATATATGTATGTATATATTATATAAATATATATATATATATATATATATATATATATATATTATATACATATATATGTATATGTATATATATATATTATATATATATATTTATATATAATATATATATACATGTATATATATATATATTTATATATATATATATATATATATATATATATATATATATATATATATATATATATATATATATATATATATGTGTGTGTGTGTGTGTGTGTGTGTGTGTGTGTGTGTGTGTGTGTTCGTGTGAGTGTGTGTTTGTGCACGCGCGCATTTACTCCAATGTGTGTGATTTATCAATATTCCGTTGAACGTTAGGCTGTTAAACGTGAGGTTCCAATATGTTTCGTAATGGCCGGGTCTTCTTGAATATCCTGACGTGCCTATTTGCATAACCAAATATAACAATATGTAAACAGACTTAGATTTCCCAGGCGTATACAAGGGGAAACGGGCATATTTACAGATTAATTATTTGAACGTAATTGTCTGAATGTATTTTGATTTTGCATTTTGTTCTAGAAATGTTTAGGATGTCTTTGTGTTCAGTTAGTTTTATATTCAAAGTAATTGCTATTATCTTATCCCGTTATTTTTTTATATTATAGTTATTCTGTTTTTATAATGATAATGATTATTATGAAATCAAATTATAATGGTAGTGATGATAATGATGATATTGATAATAACAAAATCAATAGTGATGATGATAAAGGTGATGATACAAATAATAATGATAATAATGGTGTTAAAATTATAATAACAACAATGATAATAACATTGATAACAATAATAATGATGAAATTAACGATAGCAATAATGGCAACAATAATGATAATAGTAATAATGTAATGATAATGATAATTTTAATGAGCATGATATAAAATTCATAATCATATAACAATAATAACATCAATAATGATACTACTACAATTTGTACAACTACTACTAATCATAATAGTCGTGATGATGATATTGATGATAATGCTTACAGTAAAAAAAGGATTAGAATAATGGTAACAAAAACAGAAACAAAAGCAAAGATAATAATTATAAT
>NW_028234412.1:31482708-31492708 GCF_977035675.1 Penaeus japonicus
TTCTCCTCCTCCTCCTCCTCCTCTTTCTATTTCTTCTTCTTGGGAAGCTTCAAAAATATATGTATATAAAAGTAAGTGTGACTTGTATTTAAAATGGAGAGTGAGAGAGAGAGAAAGAGAGAGAGGTTGATACCAAGAGAGAAAAAAAAGAGAGAATTTTTTAAAGGGACCAAAAAAATATATATTATTGCTAAGTCTTCAGCTTGTCCTTGAGTTTGCTCTTCAGCCCTCCGACCTCTTTGGTTTTCTTGGCAACATCTTTCTTCTCCTCGGTCATTTTCTTCACCTTCTCCTCTGCGGCCTTCATTCTGTGAACGGGAATTTAAATTCCTTTTAAATGAAATAAGATAAAAAGGAAGAATTACATGTGCTGGATCCTTTTACCTATTTTGTTTTATGGTTTCTTGACTCTTTCTCATTTTCCTTTAGTGTTTTGAAAATATGGGTGATGAGAGAGCTTTGTAATTTTTAACTGAACTGTCACAAAGAAATGAGATTTGCTGACTAATAGGTTTTTTGATTTGCTAATCATGTTATGCCACTGAGAGAAACTAATAAAAAGAAAATATTGTAAGACCTGAAACTTTACTGAATTTAGTCTAAATTTCAGTGTCAGTTCTAATATTATAAATATATAATCAGAAGTCAAGGTTAATCCGAGCCCCCTTTCAAAATCTACACAACTGAACACCAATCTCCAACGACCCTGAACAAAAACACAGCACTCATTCAACGAAAACTACCTCTGCTTGACAATCTTCTGCTGTTCCTTCTGCCAAATGTTCATGAAATCATTGCAGAAGGGAGACCAAACACTGAAGAAGTCATTGGGTGTGACATCTGGTCCTTTTCCACTGAATTGGAAATATTTCATCACTATGTCAAACCTGAAAAAATGAAGATGAAACTTTTATTATTTGCCCATAGAGTACATAGAGATCTAGATGATCTATTGAATCTATACATTGAAATTATTTTCAGAACTAAAAAAAAATAGGTTTATAAAAATTATGAAGTATATTTTACTGTCTGTTCTTAGCAAAGGAATTACTAATTTGCATATCCAATTGCAACTTATTTTGCTTTTTAAAAGTCTATAACCAAGATGTTCTTTGTGAAAAAGACAAAAAGCAGATTTTTAAAATTATCAACCAATATCAACCGCCATACTTACTGACTCTTGCAGTCCTTTAAAATCTCACTTTCCGTTCCCACTTCACTCTTGGCTAAAATCAAAGAGAAAAAAATCATAGAGAAAATTCCATTATCAACTGATATCATTTCTTAAAAATATGCATCAGTAAATAACAGGGGGATAAATAATCTATTGTATGAATGAGCATAGAATACTGCCCATAATTAATCAATTTCCTTGCAAAACAGTATAATTATTTCATTGAGGAGAAATGTATGAGGATATATGAAAAGCAGCACAAACTTGAAACATCCATAAACATGAAAAATAAATTGGATAAAATATATAAGTAATAATAAGAGAGAGAGAGAGAGAGAGAGAGAGAGAGAGAGAGAGAGAGAGAGAGAGAGAGAGAGAGAGAGAGAGAGAGAGAGAGAGAGAGAGAGAGAGAGAGAGAGAGAGAATACATCAGTACACCAACACTCCTTAATGCTGCCTTCACTACTGACGCAAGTGACAAAACAATACCTTTCACAAAGAACTCCGTCATCCTGTCCTTAAACGGCTGCAAATGTTCCTCATCTGACTTTGCTATCACCTTCTCAGCTCGATTTTCACACACTGCAATAGCAATGGTTAAAAAGTTATCATCACTATGTTACTTTCATCATATTGCTATTTGAAAGTTATTATCAGCTATAAATGGGGATTGTATTTGCTTATCAATTGACGTGATTGTGCAATGATGTTTAGTAACAGGAAGATTAATCAGAATCATCAATATTCCACATCTTAGATAGCACACTTAAAAGCGCTGAGAATAATGTGTTTGATATCAATAATGATGATGAGCAGATCAGAGAATAATTATAATATTATCAATTCATTATTACTAGCTATGATAACTATCATGATAACAATAATCATTATCAAAATACCATGGATACTCTAATAGATAATAATAATGAAACAAATATTCTGATATGATGATAATGGTGATAATATAGTTTGATTTGATATCAAATATGATAACTCAATCAACCCTCATAAAAAATTGTAATTTCACAATAATAATCAGAAATATAAAGTTAATAATGCAAGATATTACCTTTCAGATTCTTTTCAATATCTTTCAAGTCTGACTCCAAGTCTTCGAATTTGAGGTTAGACACACGCTCTACCACGTAAGGGTCTGGGATTGGCAGCTGGACTTTGTCAGTACCTGCATCCTCACCCTCATATTTCTGGAATTTAATACAATACGCTCACTTTAATAAGGTTTGGCTGAAGCTGTAAGAATTCACAGATAATGTTCCTGGTAACAAGGCAGTTCTGAGAAAATTGGATCAACTAAAGTTTCATATGTTGCTTTAAAAAAAAAAAAAAAAAAATTGTTTCAAAGAATGAAGTTGATGTACTACTGATACTTCTCCTTGCCCGGTTAATTTGATTTTCAATTTATCCATTTCTCTGAGCAAATTAAAAATATTGATAAATACCACATCATAATAAATTGGAGACAGAAGTTACATTATAATGTACAAGAAGTTATTATAAAAACAAAATGAAACAAAGAAAAGGAAAAGTATCACCCCTCTTCCGCACCTCAATGTACTTCGTGACTACAAAGTGCAAGAGCGTGAAGCCTGAGTCCTTGCTCTTGACATCCTTGATCTTGGGGAGGATCTCGAGGCCAAAGCCATCTGCCTGGCCCCTAGTTCTGTTGCCGCCGTTCATGTAGTTGCCGAGGGCCAGAATCATGCCAAATATTCTCTTGATACTCTCACTCGTCATGAGATGCTTTTTAGGGGGTGAGAGAGAGCAAAGTATTAGGGTCTGCTACTTTGGGCTTACTTAGAGGGTTTGAATAGGATGTGAAATATTAGTGTTATTATGGAAGAAGTTCCTTGTATTAAAATTATTGACGTAAAATTGATGTACCTCAGTTATATCCCTCATCACTATCAAAAAGGGAATGATATTATCAAGTATGTGCCTTATTATATTAAACCCTAAAGGACACACCGTGATGATCTGACACAGAAATGCACAACATAATCACTCGTATCTATTCAAATTTAATCCTCACATCAAAATCAATATCATGAAATTTGAGAACATTTGGAATATTGGTACAGTTTGCCCATGTCTTCACCAGAGCATGACTAAATATAATATGTACTTCATCTTTTGAATTACAAGTGCTTATGAATAAAGCAAAACAGTTTTAACTTTATATTGCATACTTCTATAGTGGATTGTAACATGTGTATTCTTCCATGTATGACGCCTAGTTCCTCGTTGAAGGTCGCTTGGAAGGTGAAACATGCAGTCCTCTCGGCAAATTCATTTATTTTGGACAGGTCGAGAAGGAACCTGAAATGTACAGAATTTACTATCAAGCACAGAAGGAAATGACTCCTTTGCAGAGAAAGGTATTTTAGAAAATGAATGATCTAAACTAGGGAAAATAAGTTGTTGACTGATAAGTTTCATTACTGTTGCAAATATTCCCAAATTGAAAGCATTTCATTTATCATAGAATAAAGTAATAAGCAGGTCATAAAATAAACACAAAATAAACACAAAATAAACAAAATGATCATAAAAGAAAAAAATAAGGAGGGAAAAAAAGTAAAAAGTTATATTGTTGCGGCAAAACATCAAGAGAATTATTAACTAAACATTGGATTTATCAAAACAGCTATGCCTGTTATTACATAATTACATATATCATGATAAAAGAAAAGAAAAAAAGAAAAACAAGAGAATAGAAAAGCAAAGATAAAGAAAAGATGATTATGAAAACATTCACAGAAAAAAAAAAAGTTTTTTGTTGGCATGACTTTTCGAAAGCAGAGACTTACTGCTCAGGTTTGTCGAGGGGGATGTCAGCCATGGCTTCATTGGCTGCCTTAATCATGTTGATCTCACCATCAGTTCCCCTCTGAAAAAGAGGTGATTTAACATTCAATTTCAAGTATATTTCAGTCAATTTGGTATGCTCTAATTTCATTTCACTTGACTGAATATAATGTCTAAGTGAACATCAAATTATACTTGATATGTTATAGTTAATATAAAATTTAATCCAATTCCATGTAATATACAAGTTAACACTTGAAAGAAATCCATATTGGAAATCCTTTTCCAGAGCTTGTCTATTTAACCTTTCATTCACTTTTCCAGACACAGATATTTCAAATGTTCAAATAAGGTTTCTGATGAAATATATATGACATATGGACGATAAAGCTGTATATGCAAAACAAAATGTAAATTTATTAAGTTGGTAATCATAAAAATAAAAAATAACAATAGAAATATATACATGTGAAACAGACTAGAGTGCTACTCACAACTTCGTATATTTGCTGAAGAACTTCAAGGTCTAGGACGGAGGTGTCAAAGTTGTAAACAGCTGCAAAAAGAGAAATAAATTATTATTGCTATACAATATATACATACATACGCACACACACACACACACACACACACACACACACACACACACACACACACACACACACACACACACACACACACACACACACACACACACACACACACACACACACACATACATATTGCTATGCCAGTGGGTCTTTGTCTCTGTGCGAAACATGTGTTAATAATAAAATGATGTGAGCTGGACAAACATGACGCAACGTCTGGGCAAGAGGCGCGGAAGAACGAGGCCAGGACAGACGCAGTTAGGTGCTGCCCCTAGGAAGACCTCGCGTGTGCCCCTTGTGACCTGATATACTTTGTGTTTCCCTATTATAAGCTGTATTGTTCAGTGTGATGTGCTGGTTTCCCCCCTGTATTGTGCCTATAGAAAAGTGTTCGGGTAAATAACTAGTGTAAATAAAGGAAAGACTGTTATAGTGTGTTTATTTCGTGCCCTGCCTCGCCACGTGGCGTTTCCCCTCGTGGTGTTCTGGGACACTGTGGTCTTCGGTGCCTCTTGGAGCTGTTCTGTGTTCACGACCCTGTGGTTAGCATGCCGTCTGCCTAGCCTGCCTCGTGTTGGTGGCAGATAGATGAGGCGGCCGGCGTAACAATATATATACATAAATAAAATGATGGCAAACACACACACGCATGCATATAGACACATGAATATATGCCCACATAAACACATAATTTAATAAGACTGAGGCAAACTATAATCACACTGCAATAAATTTATACTCTTTAGACACACATGCCCTCCTTGGGCTTACTTTCCTTTCATCTTGCTCCTATGAACACACATGCCTATCACAGTCTCTACTCACCATTCTCCACATCTGCGATATCTAGATGTTGACTTGTGATGAAGATTCCAACGTTCTGTGAACGTTTGCTGTCCAGGACTTTGTTTACCTTGTGGAAAAGTAAGCATTCATTAAGGATTAATATTTTTGAACTTCTTAACTGTGAACTATATTCATATGAATGTAAGTTATAACTTGTACGTTAATGCATTAAGCTGTCCAGATTGCACTTTAAGCTGATAATTGCAATGTACAGAATATTTTGGTACTTTCCTTTTCATCATTAATTGCACACCAATAGGATGGCCAAATTTTCTAATTGTTCAAGCCTACACTGCCAATGAAATTAAACTCAGTCACAATAAAAAATGAAACATATAAACCAAAACCTTTTGAGTCAATTTGACTTGTGTATATTTTACTGAAAATGTTGTACCTTTTGGGTTTACATTTTCATGTATTTTTTTTCTCCTTTTTTCTCACAGTACCTTTTTTGCTACCAAACTTACCAAACTCAACACATGCATTGATATAAAAAATTAACATCCTCCCTTCCTTCCCTCCTTCCCTCCTTTTTCCCTTCTTCCCTCTTTCCCTCCTTCCCTCCTTCCCTACCTCCCTACTTCCTTCCCTCCCTACATCTCTACCTCCTCTCCCTCCCTTCCTCTTTTTCTCATCCTCTTCCTCCTTACCTTGACCTTGGCTGGCTTGGCCTCCTTCTTCTCCTTCTTCTTGGGCTGTGTGACCTGTCGTGCGAAAAGGTCAACGAACTCGAGCTCGTCAAACTCCTCCTCCTCAATTTCGTCCCAAAGTGGGACATCGGCTTTTCTCCTGTGGTAATCAGAGCTTTGCAAATCCTTGTAACAATTTTCTTAAATTAGCAATCACTGATGATTAATAAATCGCTGATTCCTAAAACTTTTTTGGTTACTTCATTAACCTTTTCTATCGAGATTTATATAAACTGACATTGTGATAGATTGTTATCCAACAGAATTTAAGAAAGAGATTTAAAATTTCTAGCCATTTCTGAAAAAAAGTGTGAAGCAACGAAGCAAGAAAGAAAATAAAATAAAAAAAGGGACTAAGGATAATTATATCAAATATGACTTCGATAAATCTGTCAATTCACTTAAGCATCAGACAAAAACATTAAAAATAAAATAAATCAGATCAAAAAGAAGAATGAGAAGAATCAATAGAAGACAGCATGTATATACAATTAAAAGTAGCCAAGAGTATAAACTACCGCTTACTTTTTCGCTCTCTTCAGACTTGTCTTTTTATCACTCTTTTCCTTGGCTTCCTCCCCTTCCTTCTCTTCTCCTTCCTTAGCCTTAGCCTCACCCTCACCCTCACCCTCACCCTCACCCTCTCCCTCTTTCTTCTCCTCCTTCTCCTTCTCCTTTTCCTTATCTTCCTCTTCTCCCTTCTCCTCTTTGGTATCCTCTTTGCCGTCGACCTCATCCTCTTCTTCTGGGGGGGGTTTGGGGGGTTTGGGTGTCTTCAGCTGAATCCTTGTCCAGTAAAGAGGCTTCATGGCCATCTTGGGGTTGACAGGAGCCTTTCGAAGAACTGTGGTTGTGGAAGGGTTTAAAAGAGAGACAAAAAAATGAGTGTGTTGTAGATTTTGATCAATATTTCTTTTTCTTTTAAACTGCTTTTGAACGAACATGCAATGACATTTTCACTTTTCCTATATATGGTGGGATAAGAGGTATAATTAACCATACACATTAGTCACATACACATTTTTCACTTCTAATAAGACTAAACATAATTCTTTCTAGAAATCACATCAACTGTTCCCTTAGTTGTGTATTTCTCCCATAACTATGTTGTATTAATCAATGAATATACCAAAAAAAAGAATTGGTAATAATTAATGCTCTTTTTGCTATCCTAAATCATAAATTAAAACCCATAGATGCTCTTGCATCACTCAACTGATCTTTACCTTAATTTCTCTTCTATCTGTTAGGATGTAAAATATTAATGAACCTGCTAAATCTAAAACCCTGTAAGGAGAGATAGGTAACCTAAGTTATGTCTTATTCCTTATATCTGTATCTTATCCTAAGTTAGACTAATTCTAGTAATAAGGGATTAAGGGATTAATAAAACAGCAGATATCAAAGACAAAATTGATTATCCACTTTGCTTTTGCATTCAAACTAATCTGGTCTGACTTAAAATGTCATGATTTTAGAGCTTCCCTTTATTACTATGCCTGTTATTCAATTTATCTTCATACAAAGACTCCAGTGAATTTTTTAGCTTACATAATGACACCTAACACATCTTTAAAACCAAAAGGCCTGGCTGCGATCATAACTTCCTCTTTCTTTTGTATCATTTAAGCACTTGATTAATCTTTTTAAATCTACTTCCTCACCTACAAACGTTCTGAGCTGTGCAAGGATAAGTCCGCCTGTTTGGAGACACTCATAGCATTAGAAAAATGACCCATTTGTTCTCCCTTAACCCAATAATGACGGGCCTAATGCCTTGGGCTATTTGCCTGCTCTGGCCGTGGCCATCCTCTGCACGCACAATAATCCAGCGTGTCAGCCATACAAAAGGCCATGGCATAATACCGCGTCCCAGGTGGCAAGTGCTGTAACCACATGCCGTGATATCACATTACCCAGCATTAACAGGTTAACAAAGATGCTCAATTAAAAAAAAAAAAAAAAATTGTGAATGAGATCTGCAAGAAAATAATGATAAAACCCATTGCTGAAGTAGAGATCAAAGATGTTGAATAATTGTATGTAGTGAAGGGACCAAAGGACAGGAACATAAGACTACCCAGACACAGACAGACACTAAGGAAGCAATTAAGCTACATGTAGCTTCTCATGTGGTTTTCATCCTCATAAATCTACTGCTATGAATGTAAGACTAAAAATTGAAAAGGCAGTATTTTTTATCTTATGAACTAAGTTTGTAAGATATCTAGAGTAATAAGCATATACACAAGAGAATTTCACATAAATATTATTCATGTGCACGTGTGTGCATGTGTGTGTTTGTGCATGTGTGTGCATGTGTATGTGTGAGTGAGTGAATGAATGAGTGAGTGAGTGAGTGAGTGAGTGAGTGAGTGAGTGAGTGAGTGAGTGAGTGAGTGAGTGAGTGAGAGTGAGTGAGAGTGAGTGAGTGAGTGAGTGAGTGAGTGAGTGAGTGAGTGAGTGAGTGAGTGAGTGAGTGAGAGTGAGAGTGAGAGTGAGAGTGAGAGTGAGAGTGAGAGTGAGAGTGAGAGTGAGAGTGAGAGTGAGAGTGAGAGTGAGAGTGAGAGTGAGAGTGAGAGTGAGAGTGTGAGTGTGAGTGTATGTGTGAGTGTATGTGAGTGTTTGTGTCTTAAATAAATTGCACTTGAAGAATATTTTGCACCAGAAATCTAATTTATCCCTATCTATTAAGCTTAAATATTAGAGCCATAAAATCTACTAATACATTAGTAGTAAAGCACAATAAATAGCAAGGGAAGAACTGGTATTTTACTAGAATAAAGATATTCATTTGATCCAATTGATAATTATATACCAAGTATAACAAAAAAGATAAAAAAAAAAAAGATGATATACAAATATATATATCAAAATAATCTGTGATGCTAAACTTTCCTTAACATAATCCTATTCTAAACATTATATCTAACAAAAAATAAACAAATAAAACATTCAGATTCAAATAAATAATTAACTAAATAAAAAGTAAAATTGTGAGCTAATGTGCTTCTTGCATAAATCTCCACACACTCACATACTTATCCGCACACACACACACACACACACACACACACGCACACAGAACCAACCTGTGTGAATAAAACCTGCTGGTGAACACAATCCTAACACAACAGTAGTAGCACTTAATGCATACATACATACTGTACATGTGCAGGAGAACACCTTTATCTACCAGGTGACATGACCATGACCTGTACTGACCTGGCACAGCTTGAGAGGTCAGCAGCAACGAGACAGAGGATCCGGGTGCCGACACCAGAGGGGAGCACGGTACAGGTGTGGCCAAGGACACACAAGCACACACAGGCAGGAGCAAGCAAACGAGAAAGGACTAGGTGAGTGCGCTATGTCATGGGGCACTAAACAGGCTGCTTGCATATTCCCTCATGAGGTTTAGGCATTTTTATTGCTCTTGGGCTAAAGTATTAATATAATTTCTATATACAGATATTGACTGATCGGTAAAACATTATCATGATATTTAATCCACATATCAAAATGTAATATTCATAGACATTGTAAAACATTTCCAAAATACTTATATAGCACTTGCATTAATTAAAAACTAATGACAAATCTATAACAAGCAAATCGAGCAAACAACAGGATCTAAAGCCCTCATTAAAATAAAATAAAATAAAAAGATATAAATGCATAAACTTCAGTGTAGGAATATGCTTCGTAGTAAAGGATAGGAACTATTTGGTTGAATGTACTTTTCTTGAGAATAAATGTACTTCTTTAATCTTGTGATGAGATTGGCAAAGCTGAGACAAAAGTTCAATTAAAATACCAGATATTGGTAGTTTTATCTATAGAATCATCATAAAATTTGTTATGCATTTCCCACG
>NW_028234412.1:31495208-31520208 GCF_977035675.1 Penaeus japonicus
GAAGGGGGGTGGAGGGGGCCCTCTCATGCCAGGGGGGACAGGAGGTGGAGGCGGGCCCATACCTGGGGCTGGAGGTGGAGGAGGAGGACCCATGCCGGGCATTGGGGGAGGAGGGGGGCCACCCATCCCAGGTGGAGGTGGGGGAGGTGGTGGTCCCATCCCTGGGAATGGAGGGGGTGGAGGGGGTCCACCCATACCTGGAGGTGGAGGTGGAGGTGGAGGACCTCCCATCCCAGGCATGGGAGGGGGTGGAGGAGGTCCCCCCATTCCAGGCATGGGAGGAGGGGGAGGGGGTCCCCCCATCCCAGGCATGGGAGGAGGGGGAGGGGGCCCTCCCATCATGGGCATTGGGGGAGGGGGAGGTGGAGGTGGTCCCATCCCAGGAGGAGGTGGTGGTGGTGGAGGTGGTGCTGACATGCCAGGAGGTGGAGGAGGAGGAGGAGGAGGTGCTCCCATCCCAAACATTCCTGGAGGTGGTGGTGGGGGGGGCGGGGGGGCAGGCGGGCCAGCAGAGACACCGGGGGGGAGTGCCACACCTGGTCCTGATGGGGGTGGGGGAGGGGGGGGAGGGGGAAGTGACGGTGGCCCACTGACGGGAGATGCCGACGCCTTCTTGGGGGACAAGGGCATCGAGGGAGAGTCAAAGTCCGCACACGTCTTGGCTGTGAGTTCCTGAAACATTTCCAAAGGTGGTTATAGCTCTGGCAATCAGATTTAAATCATGAATTTCCTCTGGCAGAAAATGGAGATACAGAATTTAGATTAAAAAAAGTAAAAAAAAAATCAAATTTTACAAAAATAACACTAAATACAGGTAATGTCACTCACAAAGTCACTTTGTAAATTTTATGTATATGACAGACATGAGCAAATTTATAAACAAATTGCAATACAAACAATGAAAACAATAAATAAATTAATTAATCAATAAAAAAAAAAAATATATATATATATACATAAACATATATAAACCCAGAGACAAAAAAAATATCCCCCCTTCCCCCCCCAAGGCCAAACAACCGAACCTGAATCGCCGAGACAGTCTTAAGCTTCTCCAGCTCAACCTCCAGCTCCCGGATCTTCTGCTCGTACTGGCACAGCTTCTCTGCCTGTTCCCCTCGCAGGTTGAACAGATTCACCTCCTGGTCCCTCTCCACACGGTCGAGACTCTCCTTGTGCTCTCTCTTCAGCCCCATCACCACTTGTTGGAATTCTGAAAGGGCGCGACAATCCCATCAGAAACTAATGCGTGATGGAACCTCGATTCAGTCTGGGGTTTGGGATGGAGGTTTTCTTTTTTTTCCAAGGGGAGGAGGAGGGTGTGATTTGATATTGTAAGCTTGTTTAACCATGACTTTTAAGAGGAATGGACTAGCTGGTGACTTTGTATTTCCATGACGGTAAAATATTGCAAAAGAGGGTCATAAAAAGTGTAAATGATCATATTCTATCAACAATTACTTTCTAAATCATTCCTTAAATTTATAATGTAACAATTCGTAAAACACACATTTTACTTACTAAAACTACTAAACCAGAGACAAAATGAATAATTATTCATTTTTTTAAAATCACAATATCCACAATAAAATTCAGATTCTCCAGTAGAGGGTACACATCAAGATGTAACAGTGCAATCTCAACAATACTTACATCTAACTGGTCACAATCCCTGTCACTACATAGGAACACATCATGCAGTGTCATGAGAATACACACCATCATGCAAACCATCTCACGTCATTGATAGTATTCATTCTTTCATATTTGTGCAACCATGCAGCCACACACTAATAGATTTCCTCCCCTGCTTTATTTTATTTCATCCATTTTTTTTAGGTTGTAAAAGTTCAAAATGATATGTGAAAAACTGTCCTGTAAAACCTCAGACAACATAAAATTAAATACCGAAGCAGCACTTGAGATTTTTTTTTCTTCATTCAAAAAGCTTAACAAACTAATAGAAAGAAGAAAAAAATATTAGCATTATGAAAAAAAAAAAAAAAAGGGATACTAGAATGAAGGAAAATATTAGGGTACAGCATATTTTCTTTCAGTTATCTAACATGGTGCAGGTTGTCCAAGTGAAATATAGTAAATAAATAAATAAATAAAACATGGATGTCTAATGCAACACCAAATTCTGATCAAGGGTTCCCTTCATATCAACACCATATCTATTAACCTGACTTCTGAAAAGTTGTTTGTTTGTTCTAAAAACAATCTTTTCCACTATGTAATTCACAAAATACTATCTTGTGTTTTCTGATGTCCATGAAGACCCATCCATAAATTAGATATTTTCTTCATCTAGGTCTCAGCTATTAATCACTCACATTATTAAAGAAATCACAGCATCCAGTTAGCAACAAAAACAGTGAAGACCAAAGACCTGAAAAATTATCTACACATTGATCTTTTCTTGATCAGTCACTATGGAAGCAAAAAAAAAATCTTAGCCTTGGGTCTACACAATTTTGAGAATTCAGCCAAAAACTAGAAATCCACATGCTAGATAGATGCATGTTCTAAAAAACAGTGAGGTTAAAAACAAACAAAAACAAAACAAAAACTGTAGTAGAGCTAAGTAAGAGGGGGTAAAAAAAAACTACGTTGGCAGTGGGAAGGAACAAAGGAAAGGGGAAGGAACAGAAATGACAGGATGGGGGGGGGGGGTTGTTATTCATCATAGCAGATTGAAATGTTTACTACAGACAGACAAAGAGACAGACAAACAGTCAGACAGACAGGACAGCCATGCACAACACCACACAGGTTACCTTCTCCCTCCCCGTTCTTATCATCGTCAACTTCCGCTTCAATAGCTATCCCGTTAGTATCACTATGGGGGGATACATCAGGGAGTAGGCCTGTTTCCAAACATGGGGTTAGTTATAAAGTTGTTCTTTTTTTTTCTGCCTCTTCTGGAAGCACTAGGGTTAGTCTTCAACTACGTCAAGACAGAAATGAGATTTAGAGGAAGAGATCAAGATGACCCTTTTGAGAGGAAAAATGTTACTGGGATCATGATTCACAGAGATAGTTCAGTTGGGAAATAAAACCTGGTAGATGGTAGGAAAAACAAAGATAGAAATGATATTATTCTACTGATTACACTATCTTAATCCTAGGATGTTGCCTGCCATACAAATTTCTAAATTGAAAGCACCCCCAGATTCAGTTCAATTTTCTTGGCGGAAGGCAATTGATTTCAGTTCTCTCTATACTCTAATGCAAAATAACAAGCCAAAAGCTTTGTCTTAAAAAAAAAATAAATAAATAAACAGAGTTGAGAGAGATCTATTATACATCAGAGATTCCAATTACTTATTCAAAGTTTCAGTTGTTCTTCCATGGGAACAAGTTTGATAGTTCAGCTACAACTCAAATCTTATTAAAAATGTTCTTACACTAAACCTCAACTCTGTTACAACAAATATACTTGTTGTTGCAACATTTGCAAAGAAATAGCATTTTCTTTGTACTATTTACAAAAAAACAAACAAAATATATATACATAAGCATATATATATCAACACCTATACATGTCTCTCAGTTCACGTACCTGCCTCGGTGTACTTTGCCCCAGGACGGGATGAGGAAATGAGCTCGGCAAAGTTAGGTGGCGGCCAGGCTGAAGGGGAAAGCTTGCCTGGGGTCAGAATCTGCGCTGGTGATGCCTCCGTGTGGGACCAGTAGTACATGAGATCAGGCTGCAATTACAATAGTGATTGAGGTTTGTTTAAATGCACATCTGTTTAGAGTATTCAGTTATGATTATACAACTGCATATACAGTACTGCAATATGGAAATATGTTGGTAAATTCTATACCTTAATTCAGTTTGCATGCTTTCCCATCACAAGATCTAAGACCAGTGGAATAAAAGCAATTTTGGAAACCAAGCACTTTAACCCATTCCCGACGGGGGAATTCTAGCCTTGAATGTCCAAATGCCGGGGCGTTCGAATTATTAGGCCTAAATCAATTGAATGGCCGGCACAATACTGTGCCGCCCGGCAACTGGGCTTTTGAATGCGCGGTACACATGCTGTACCACCCGTCCTGTGTGGGTTAACCATGGCTTTCATTCTGATGGGATATATCAAAATCTACTAAACAGAATGGACATAATGTAAAAAAAAAAAATTAAATGCTCACATGATTTATTTACATTTTTTCCAATTCATAAAAAAAATCAAGTGTAATACATCACATTAGAATGCTTTAAGGTCCTTCAGTGAAGTTAGTGGTGAATATGCACAGCATGGTGAGGACCTGTCTACCAATTCCATGAACTAGCAGTGAATCTTCCCTATTGCAAATAAGTATGTCCAAAAAGAAACACTCCACATATGCTTTGATCTTTTTGCTGCTTAAAGATTCTAAATTACATATGCAGTGCCAAGACCCCATAATCCTCAAGAAATTTTATTCAGACAAACACAATTTTAAGAGACGGGAAAATAGCGCTCACCCTAAAGAGGAGCTCTAGTGGAGCCCCTGAGTCCTCAATCTGCCGGATCACTCCTGCAGCCAAGAGATGCGTGCAGAACTGCGTGGCAAGGATCTTCAGGTCTTGCGGCGTGATCACATGCCGAAGGTAGTGGCCATCACTGAAGGCGCTCACGAACCAGTTGATCAGCATTTGGCCTGTTGGAAGGGTTGAGAGACTGAAATTCTAGTCTGGGATTGCACAAGAAAACAAAAGTCTAAAATACATGAAATACATGCTCCTGGCCTGAAAGAAGTATCAACTAGCTGAAAGACAAGCATTTGGCTTGTATGAGAGATTAAGTAGCCTGTATGAGAAGCAAATGGATTGAAACACAATCTGAAAAATCAAAACCTTGAAATAAAAAAGAGGCTTGTGCATTTGATATATAAAAAATATGAAATCACATGGTAGATTTTTTTCTGAGCTTGACATCCAACTTGAGATAGTTTATAAGAAATCTAAAGCATTAGTATTTACATGGACTAAGATAAAAAGTACAATCAAATCTTTTTCTAAAACTAAAGCTGTTAATATTTCAACAGTACCAATAGTTGGCACATTCATGACAATAAAAAAGAAAAAGAAAAAAAGAAAAAAAATCAGAGGCTGTATCCTTCTTCTAGGGAAAGCGTTCTGTAACTATATTTTTATATTTATATATTTCTGTCCTGACCTTCAAACTTCTCGTAGATCTTGAAGTCAAGTTTCTCGGGCACGAACTTGGGCTTGACGACCCTCTTCTCTATGGTGGCGCGGTCCAGGGTCAGGCTGGCAACCTTGCGCAGGACGTTGCTGTCGACCACGCCCACGTCTCCACTGCTGCCGCTCCGTCGCCCACGCTGCTCCGTGCCATTGCCTGCAAGAACGAGAGAAAATAGGCGGAGGTTAGAATCTGGTGTTGAATTCATGAGGTATGTTAAAAAGGGTGTTGGGTATCCTGTTAGCTTCAATTTGTATAATTCGAAATCATATCGTTAGTTTTCCTCAAAACGAAAGCCTTCACCAAGAGGGGAAAATACCTTGTCAATCATCATAGCAACAAAAACGACAAGAACAAAGGCATAAGTAGTCTGCCACTGAAAAAATAATAACAACAAACACAATACATGGGAAAAAATATAGAATCACAGAAAAAGGTCAAGATGCTTAAAAAGGCCAAAAAATAATCATTCCACCATCTTCGGTGAGACTAACCATGACATTCTCTCTCACTGTAGCTGAGAAGTTCACAGTCCTCGTCATGAGCACCGTAGCTTATCACTTTCATGATGATTGTGTGGAGTGTGACCGACCTCTCTAGTACACATCCTCACCCTCACTTCAAAATCTCTTGTCCTTCCCTCACTGTAACTTTGTATGCCTTTACTTCACCCTCGCTGTTAACCTCACTAAATTTCCCGGTTTTTTACTTTCTCGTCTTTCTTTCCTTTTCTTTTTCCTTCTTCCTCCTCTCTCCTTTCTCCTTAAAAAAATCCTCTCTTCTTTTCCTATATCAATTAAAATGTCTTTCGTTGCGACAGCTGGAAAAAAAACGTATTCTCTTACTCAACATTTTCCGTTTTCCATTTCGTTTTCTTTATAACTGAAGTTGAATATTTATGCCGAAGACGAATCCTTTTCCACCAAACTTCGAATGAAACGCAATAGTACGATATTTTTCTAAACGGATATTACGAATATCCCGGCAGTTAAATAGAGAAAAATGAAACAAAGATAACAAAAACGAAAACAAGAATAGAAAAATGGTAAACGTTATTAAAAGAAACAAGGAACAATATGAAAAGTGTAATAACGACAGTGGATTGAGAAAGACGAAAAAACCATAAATCAAAATAAAAGAAAGAATGAAAATAGAAATAAGAAGATTGTGAAATAGATCCAAGAAAAGAAGACATGGGGTAATTCAACATATCAGCAAAGAAAAATCCGTTAGAAAAGTCAGGCGAGAGAAACGAAACAGAAATGCAATTTCAAAGAAAATAACGAAAAGGTAATATATATGTATATATATATATATGTGTGTGTGTGTGTGTGTGTGTGTGTGTGTGTGTGTGTGTGTGTGTGTGTGTGTGTGTGTGTGTGTATGTGTATGTATATATGCATATATATACACACACACACACACACACACACACACACACACACACACACACACACACACACACACACACACACACACACACACACACACACACACACACACACACACACACACACACACACACAAACACACACACACACACACGTGTGTGTGTGTGTGTGTGTGTGTGTGTGTGTGTGTGTGTGTATTGGCATACAAATGTATATGAATAGCAACAATAACCTCACACAACAGAATTCTACTGCCATTTTTTCTATCTCATTCATTCATTCAGTTCTCATTTCTCTCTACGACGAAATGCTGCGTTTTCAACCAAGATTCCAACTAAAAAAGATTCATGATTTACAAGAAAAAAGTGAGAGAGACTGTTCGTTTATTTATTTTTATTTTTCTGCCTGAAGACGGAAATTTCCTACCTCTCTAAATTTAAGGGATAACTTCCTAATCAAATACTTGGAAAGAAATATAATTTCAGTTATATCATAAGGCAGTGACGTTAACATACTTCATTCATAAAAAAAAATAAATAAAATAAAAACAAGGTAACTCATACACAAAAATATGGATGATAATAGAATAACACAAAAATTATATAATAATAATAATAATAATAATAATAATAATAATAAAACATAATCCACACTAATCTGAATTCAGCGCAGTTGTAACACGAAACTAACATCAGTCATTAATAAAATATTGAAAAAATCACTGATAAGAGGGGGAGTTAAGTAATACCGGCAAATAATCCTCCTGTTTATGCAATAAATTCAATTCATAATAAAATGCAGGATATTCGATTTTTTTATTGATTTTTTTTTTTTTGGGGGGGGGCAAGAACGATAGCTACATAAATATTACCATTACTTATACTACTAATAATAACGATTAAGAAGAAAATAAGCAACAATTAGGAATAAAAATATATACACAAGATAAAAAATATAAAAATCAATAAATGGGGGGGGGGGGAGGCTTCCCCTTCCCCACTCCCTCCTAGACACGCATACTCCACCCTTCGCCGTCATAACAATAGCGTTGGAAAAAAAGAAAACGGAAAAGGAAAAAAATGGAAAATGAGATTAGCTCCTCCCTTTCCACTTCCACTTCCCACAATTGGCTTCGAAGGACATTTTTCTTCTCTCTCTCTCTCTTTCTCTTCCTCTCTATCTCTGTTTGTCTGCCTGTCTTCCCCTCCCCCTCCCCCTCCCCCTCCCTCTCTTCCTCTCTCTCTCTCTCTCTCTCTCTCTCTCTCTCTCTCTCTCTCTCTCTCTCTCTCTCTCTCTCTCTCTCTCTCTCTCTCTCTCTCTCTCTCTCTCTCTCTCTCTCTCTATTTGTCTGCCTGTCTTCCCCCCCTCTCCCTCTCCCTCTCCCTATCTCCCTCCCACTCTCTCTCTCTTTCTTTTTCTCTTTCTCTCTCTCTATTTGTCTGCCTGTCTTCCCCTCCCCCTCCCTCTCCCTCTCCCTATCTCCCTCCCACTCTCTCTCTCTTCCTTTTTCTCTTTCTCTCTCTCTCTCTCTCTCTGTTTGTCTGCCTGTCTTCCCCTCCCCTACCCTCTCCTCCTCTCCCTCTCTCTCTCTTTTTATGCCTCTTTCTCACGCTAACCATACTGCGAAAGAAAATCCCGAAAATTGTTCTCGGAATTATGCGTTGGGCAACGTTGCCATTGACTGTATTTGAAGGCTGGTGAGGATGTGATGACAATGGTGGTGGTGAGAGTGATGGTGATGGTGAGGATGATGAGGATGAGGATTGTTGATGATTGATGATTGATGATGATTGATAATGATGATGATGATGATGATGATGATGATGATGATGATGATGATGATGATGATGATGATGATGATGATGATGATGATGATGATGATGATGATGATGATGATAATGATGATGATGATTATGACGATGACGACGACGAAGATAATGAAGATGAAGATGATGACGACATCTAGTCCTTTTAAAAGACAATACAAAAACCACATCAATTCATAACACAACAATGAGAGCGATGCAGAATTTGAGGATACGGAAAATAAAACACCCATTACCATACCGCACACACACACAAAACTCAATTCTAACCCAATTCACAAACCACGCAATACATCCATACAAATAAAAAAAATATATACGTATCATGAAACTCCCACCGACATAACGCAACCCGGAAAAAAAGGAACCCCTCCATGACTAATTCTCTTTACCTCGACCCGGATATAAAGAAGAAGAAAAAAAAGACGGACGAACCAAAAACGTAAACAATGTCACCGGAACTTTCCAGGAAACAACAATAAAAAAAGGCGTCATGCGAGGCGGAAAACCATAAAGTAAGAAAAAAAGGAGAGAGAGAGAGAGAGGGAGAGAGATGTAGGAAAAGAGGGAGAGAGAAAGGGGAAGAGGGAGAGAGAATGGGAAAGAGGGAGAGAGAAAGGGAAAGAGGGAAAGGAAGGAAAGGAAAGAGGTAGGTAGAGATCGGCAAGAGGGAGAGGGAAAAAGGGGAAAGAGGGAGAGGAAATAAGGGGAAAAAAACAAGAGGGAGAGGAAGGAAAAGAGGGAGAGGAGAGGAAAGAGGGAGAGGAGATGAAAGAGGGAGAGGAGATGAAAGAGGGAGAGAAAAAAGGAAAGAGGGAGAGGAAGGAAAAGAGGGAGATGAGATGAAAGAGGGAGAGAAAAAGGGAAAGAGGGAGAGGAAGGAAAAGGGAAAGGGAAAGAGAGGAAGACAAAGAGAGACAGAGAGACGGACAGAAATAGAGAGGGGGGAAAGGGGAAGAGGGTAGGGCGAGAGCAAGAAATAGAACGAGAGCGAGGGAGGCACAGAGAGCAAGCGCAAGAAGGAGATAGAGAGCAAAAATGCGAGACACAAACGCAAGAAAGAGCAGATCAGGTGATGACCCGAAATAACCGGCAGATCAAGTGCAACCGAGAGGGGAAAAAATAACCCATGCCCGACACGAGTGAGCGCTTGGAACTGGATCGCATCACACGAAACCGCGGCGGACTGAACAAAGGCCGCACAGTCACACGTGGACACGCACGCGCCTACGCACACACTTACACGCATAATCACTTACTTACGCACACACACACAAACGCTTACTCACTTACGCAAACACTTACGCACGTACTCACTCACTCACTCACTCGCTCGCACGCTCGCACGCTCACTCGCTCACTCGCTCACTCACTCACTCGCTCACCTCCCCAAACTCACAACCTCACTCCACCACAATCGCATCACCACTCGGCTCACTCACTCACTCGCTCACCCTCCACACACTCACTCACTCGCTCACTCACCATCACTCACTCCACTCATCACTCACTCACTTCAACTTCACTCACTCACTCACCCACTCACACCCACTCACTCAATACCCACTCACTCACCTCACTCCACTCACTCCCACTCTCCCACTCACCCACTCAACCACTCACCCCCTCACCCACTCACCCGAAATCAAACACACTCACCCTCTAACCCACTCACTCACTCTCAAGCACTCACTCACCTCACTATCACTCACTCACCCAATCTCACCCAATACTACTCCACTCACTCAAGCACTCACCACTCACTCACTCACTCACCCACTCTATTCTCATCACTATCAACTCACTATCTCACTCACTCACCCTACTTCCACTCACTCACTCAAACCATCACATCACCCACCCACTCACCCACTCACTCACTCACTCACTCACTCAACTCACCCACTCCATCTCACTCACCACTCACCCACACTCACTCACCCAACTCACTCACCCACTCACACGTACCTCACTCACTCACTCAGTCACTCACTCACCCACTCACTCACCCACCCACTCACTCACCTACCCACTCACTCCCTCACTCACCCACTACTCACTCAACTCACTCACTCACACTCACTCACTCACTAACCACTATCACTCACACACCACACACACTCACCCACCCACTACACTCACTCCACACACTCACCACACACTACCACCACTCACCCACTCACTCATCTCACCTCACCCACTCACACCAACTCACACACCCACTCACTCACACACTCACACACCTCACTCACCCACCTCACTCACTCACTCACTCACACACTCACACACTCACTCACATCACCCACCCACTCACACACTCACTCACTCAACACACTTCACGTCACTCCACTCACCCAACTCACCCACTCCACTCACCCACCACACTCACTCACCTCACTCACCCCACTCACTCACTCCCTCACTCACCCACTCACTCACTCACTCACCTACTCACTCACTCACCCACCCACTCACTCACCCACTCACTCACCCACCCACTCACACTCACTCACCCACTCACCCACCCACCCACCTCACTCACCCACTCACTCACTCACTCACTCACTCAGAATGCACCGAGTTTTTCCACTTTCCCGAGTTCCCGAAGTTCCGGAAGAGTAAGTTATCTAACCTTTACACTTGGCGAAATTGCGTGTATGGGAAATGACTCATACTCATGGGGTACTTTGGCGAAGGAAGGGGGATTGGGGGGGAGGGGGAGGGGGTGGGGGGAGGGGGGAAGGAGTAGTGGGAGGGAGGGAGTACGTGGGAAGGGGGGCTAGGACGGAGGGAATTGTGGAGGGAGACCAGGACGCGAGGGAGGAGTGGCGTGAGGGGAGAGGATAGCGGCCAACGGCAATCGAGAGGGGAGGTCCGACCCACGAGCGGAAGAAATCTTAATCATCATTGAGGAATAACCTGTGGACCACCTTGAGGGAGATCGAGAGGGGGAGTAGAGATGAATTAATCTGCGGCAGAGGGGCCTGAAAAGGAGGGGGACAATAGAGGAATCGGACCCGTATTTGGGATTGAATCACAAGAGAAGACAAGGGAGTTGAGGGTATTGTGGGATATAGAGGGAATTCGGAGGAGGGGGTGCAAGAGGGGCGAGGGAGAAGAGAAGAATGAGGGGATAGAAAAGAGGAGGTGAAGGGGAAGGGTACGGAGAGAAGAGAATGACAGAAGGAGGAGAGGCGTGGATACGGTGAGGGATGGAAAGGAAAAAGAGAACCACATAACAAATTTTCGACTCGGACTTGGATTTGAGGGTTAAGGAGGTATTGCGAATGGCGTGGAGGGGGAGGAAGTGAGTAGGAGGTTGGCGGAGGCCAACACCTCACATTCCTACTTCACAATACACATAACACCCCTCTATCACTAATCTAGATGCACTAAGCGAGGGAGAGACAGAGGGAAGTGAGGGAACAGAGGGGATGGGAGGACGCGGAAGTGGTGTTCGTGGAGGGTTTTAAGGGGAGGGAGGACCGGAGGAAATCGGCGGGAGGAGGGAAGGGGGTAGTGGGAGGGACAATGGGTAGTGGGAGGGCGGGGAGGGAGGGGAGGAGGGAGGGGACGAAATTGTGGAGGGCGGGAGGGAGGGATGGGCTGGCTGGAGGCTGTAGGGGAGGAGGACGGCTGCACGATTTGGTGGGGTAAGTTATGAGTGCGAGGGATTAGAGGGGGTAAGAGGGATTGTGAAAAAAGAGGGGAGGAGGATGATGTGGTGGTTATAGGAGGAGAAGGGAGTGGAGTAATGTTAGGGAGGGCGGGGAGTTGGTGGGAGGGAAGTGAGGGAGGGGAAATGGGGTGAACGTGGGAAAGGAGGGCAGCGTGTAGGGGGTGTTAGGGGAGGGAAAAGGGTAAGATTGGGAGGAGGCCAGGATGGAAAGAGAGAGGCAGTGGGAGGGGAAGGGAGTTGGGAGGGAGGGGTGGAGGGAGGGGGGGTAGGGGGGAAGGCGTAGAGGAGGAGTGGACAGGGGGTAGGGGTTAGTGGGAGGAGGGGAAGGAGGGAGGGAGGAGGGGGGGGGAGGAGTGGTTGGAGGGGGGAGTGGGCGGGGAGGGAGGGGTAGGAGGAGGTTTGTAGGGGGGGATGAGTGTGAAGGTGGAGGGGGGTGGTCTCTGGGGGGGTGGGGGGGAGGAGGGTGGTTGGTGGAGGGTCGAGGGGGGAGAGGGTGAGAGAGGGAAGAGGAGAGAGGAAGGGAAGAGGGAAGGAAGAGTGAGGATGAGGGGAGGGAGGGGTGAAGGGAGGGAGGGAGGGAGGGGAGGGAGGGAGGGATGCGAGGGGAAAGAGGAAGGGGATGGGAGGAGGAAGAGGAACGGGAGAGTGGGATGAGGAAAGAGGAAGGGAGGGATGAGAACGGAGAAAAAGGATTTGGGAGAGGTGAATAGAGGATGTGATTGAGAGGATGGGAAGTAGAGGAGGGAGAGGGAGAGGGAGATAGAGAGCGAGTGAAAGAGAGTGAAAGAGAGGAGTGAGTGAAAGGGTGAGAGAGGCGAAAGCGAAGAGAGAGAGAGAGAGAGAGGTGAAGAGAGAAAAGAGAGAGAGAGAGAGAGGAACTAGAGATGAGAAGAGAGTGAAAGAGACAAAAGATGAGAGATGTGAGAGAGAGAGAGGATGAGAGAGGAGAGAGGAGAGAGAGAGAGAGGAGATATATAGGAAAGAAGAGAGCGAGGAACAATGAAGAGTGTTGTGAGAGTGGAAAAGGGGAAAGAAACGAGAGAGAGAGAGAGAGAGACAAGAAGAGAGAGAGAGAGAAAGAGAGAGAGAGAGAAAGAGAGAGAGAGAGAGAACGAGAGAGAGAAAGTGAGAGAGAGGTGCCTCCGGGGGGGGGGTTAGGTAAACGGGGGGGGTGGGGGGGGGGGGTGGGGTAGTGATGGGGGGGTAGGCGTGGGGGGGTAGTGAGATATGGGGAGGGGTGGATGTGGGAGGGATAGTGGGTGGTAAGAGTGAACGTGATAGGAGAGGAAGGAGAGAGAGAATGTGAGGAGGGAAGGGGGAGGGGGAGGGGGAGTGGGAAGAGATGAGGGATTATGGCTTTCACAGAATCCAAGGGAGAAGAAAAACACCCTTATGTAACCAGGTATCAAAATTCAAATATTTGCGGGTTTCTTTCGCCAAGGGTAAAAAAAAAGGCTCCTGCCATTCTTAAGTTAAGTCACAGCCAATAAAAACTCATGCAATTTTCCTATGACATGTTTGCTTTCCAGAACAACCCCCGTAATCACTGCAGGAAAAATAATACTAACAAAACACTGCAACATGTCGAAACACATCCATCCAACCTTCATCTAAAAAAAGCAAGTACAAACACAACAACAACCGTGCAAATTCCATCCACGTGATGACAAAAATCTCGGTCAACATTTGCAACCAAAAAAAAAAAAAAAAAAAAAAAAATCATTAATTCGCAGATGGCGTATTGCAATCCCCCATCTCAGGCCGTGTTGCATTGCAGTGAAATCCTAGACGAGATTCAGTGATACGTTCGTGGTCTCAGTTCGCGTTATACTTGCGATCCCTTGGGCGGGACCCAGTGAAGAGAAAAGAGACGTGTATGTTATGTATTATTGCATGTATATGTATCTGCCGTTATGTGGATGAATGTGAGGTGTATTAGTACTGCTTGATACAATGGAGAAATGGATGAATAAATGAAACAATGATTGAACGATGATGATAGTAATGGAAATGTTGAAAGTATGGTGCTTGCACTTTTGAAAGTAGGTTCAATAATTATATATTACGACTAAGAAACAGAATATGGCTACTGAAAAAAATGTGTGTGTGTGTGTGTGTGTGTGTGTGTGTGTGTGTGTGTGTGTGTGTGTGTGTGTGTGTGTGTGTGTGTGTGTGTGTGTGTGTATGTATATGTATGTGTATGTGTATGTGTATGTGTATGTGTATGTGTATGTGTATGTGTATGTGTATGTGTATGTGTATGTGTATGTGTATGTGTATGTGTATGTGTATGTGTATGTGTATATGTATATGTATATGTATATGTATATGTATATATATATATATATATATATATATATATATATATATATATATTATGAAAAAACATAATATATTAACGAATGAAGACAACTGAAAAGCAAATACCAATAATCCTTGAAATATTTGGAAAAATACCGCATTCCCATCCATATAATTTGTCGTTCGTTCACCCATTCAAAACACTCGCGCGTGTTCACACATCCGCCTCCCTTCGTTTCCTTGTTCACTAACTAATTCACGAGGTCGAATACTTAATATATATAATATTTTTCCATTTCATTCTTATATAATGTTTGGGCGGAAAAGGTACACAGTCGATATTCGGACACCGTGTTCTCGCGTTACGGCTTGTACTTGTTCATAACGGAAGGGTCAACTCGCACAAACAGTTCCGTTCCTCTGCGCACTGGTGACTGGTGCGCTTTCGTGTTTCATTCTTTCTTATTTGTATCTTGCTTATTTATTTTTTCCCCTTTGTTATCTGTTGTTGTTTTTTTTTTTTTTCTTTTCGTTTTTTTTTTTTACTTCTTTGTGATTTCCTTTTCGTTACCGGTTTCATCTTACTTTTTTTTATTACCTTTTCCCTCTCCCTCTCCCTCTCTCTCTCTCTCTCTCTCTTTTCACCTTTTCTCCGCCCCTCTCCACCACCTCTTGATGTACAATTTACAACAATTAACTTACAATCAAACACTCAATCGATCGATCATTCAATCAATCAACCACCTCCTTGCATACGAAACTACGCCCATCTCACGACCCCCGTTATCACATGCCACCTGCAGAGCGCCCTTCCAAGAGGCATCCATCACCTGGCACCGATCCACCGAGTGCCATTTCCATTCGATTCCCACACAACGACGACCGATCGGTTTCTCTCGGCGTCGAAACGATCACTATTTTTTTTTTTTTTTTTTTTTTTAGCCTTTTTATATGTAATTTTGATATGTTTATGTATTGTCTATTCTATTTTTTTCTTTCTTTCTTTCTTTTTCTTTTTTTTTAGGATCGGTCTCGTCACACTGGCACCGCGGGACTAATGAGACGGCCTGCGCCTCATCACACGGAAATCCTCTCATCACACAAAGAGGTATTCCAGTATTCCAGCCTCATCGTCATCACGCACATGACGCCGCCTGTGATGACGTGCTCTCCGCTCGCTCGCCGCGGCACTGGACGCCGACCGACGCCGCCGCGGCCTCGGAGCCACTAAGGGTCTCGCCGCGCTCGCCTTCACCACCACCTCCTCGCCCCCCCCCCCCCTCCCCCTCCCCTCCTCCTCTCTCTTCTCCTCCCCCCTCCCTCTCCTCTCCTCCCTCCCCTTCTCCCCCTGTCCCCCTTTCTAACCCTCTCCTCCTCCTCACCCTCTCCTCTCCCCTCTCCTCCCTCTCCTCCTTCTCTCCCCATTATCCTCCTCTCCTTCTCCCCCCTCTCCACCTTCTCCTCCCTCTCCACCTTCTCCTCCTCCTCCTTCTCCTCCTTCTCCTCCTCCTCCTCCCCCCTCTCCTCCTTCTCCTCCTCCCCCGCCTCCTCTTCCTCCGCCTTCGCCAGCTTGCTTAATTGCTTGTTTGCTTGCTTGATTTCTTGTTTGTTTGCTTGCTTGTTTGCTTGCTTCCTTGCCTGCCTGCCTGCCGTTGCCGCCCCCGCCGCGCCGCCGCCGCCACTGCCGTCCGCGCCCATGCCTTGTCGGCACTAACGAAAGGGGAGAGAGAGGGGGGGGAGGGCGTGGGCGGCGGAAAAGGGCGGTGGGCGGGACATCGCAGCAAGGCCGTTCCAGCCAGCAGCGAGACGCGCGCCACGCCCGCACGTCTACGGGCGCGTGTAAGATGGACACGCACACACGCACACACGCACACTTATGAACATGGATATGCACAGATGCACATAAATGCAAATGCCATGGTGCACACATTCATACATAAAGGAAAAAAGGCATTTCGATTGCGTAGGGAGAGGGAGAGGGAGTGGGAGAGGGAGAGGGAGAGGGAGAGGGACATGGTGAGGAGAGAGAGGAATGAGAATGAGAATGGAAAAAGGACAGGGACAGGGTGAGGGGAGAGAGGAATGAGAATGAGAATGGAAAAGGGACTGGGACAGGGACAGGGTGAGGGACAAAGTGAGGGACAGAAGGAGAAGGAGAAGGAGAAGTAGAATGAGAATAGAATTAGAATGAGAATGAAATGGAAAAGGAAGAGAGAGAGAGAGAGAGAGAGAGAGAGAGAGAGAGAGATGGCAAGAGCGAGAGGAGAGAGAAGAGATGAGAGATGTGAGAGATGACAGAAGAGAGAGAGAGAGAGAGGGGAGGGAGAGAGCGGAGGAGGAGATGAGAGAGCGGGAGATACGGGAGAGAGAGAGAGAGAGAGAGAGAGAGAGAGATATAGAAAAGAAAGGAGAGATAGAGAAAAGGATGGATAGAGAAATAGAGAGATAGCGAGAGAGAAGATAACCAGCAAGAGAGAAATAGAGAAAAGGAGAGATAGAGAAATAGAGAGATAGCGAGAGAGAGAAGAGGAGAGGAGAGAGAGAAAGTCGATGAGAGAGGAGAGAGAGAGAGACGAGAGAGAGAGAGAGAGAGAGAGAGAGAGAGAGAGAGAGGAAAGAGAGAGAAGAGAGAGAAAGAGAGAGAGAGAGAGAGAGAGAGAGACAGCTAGACAGAGAGAGAGAGAGAGACACAGAAAAGTAGATGCGTGGGAGAGAGAGACAGAGAGAGAGAGAGAGACACAGAGAGAGAGAGAGAGAGAGAGAGAGAGAGAGAGAGAGAGAGAGATAGATAGAGAGAGAGAGAGAGAAAGGAAGAGAGACGGAGAGAGAGCGAGAGCGCACGCGCCTACGCGAATGAGGAGCAGCCGTACAAGTAACAAGCAGCGCCTCAAGGCCAGAGAGAACAACCAGATCGCTCAACTACATCCGTCGATCTTCTTGTCTCTCACTCACCTTATTCGCATTCATAATCGCACTCCTTCTCCTTTTCCCCTCGTTCGCATTTCTCTCTCCGTATCCTTATCCATTTTGGAGGAGGAGGAGGAAAGGGAGGAAAGGGAGGAGGAGGAGGTAGGAGGAGGAGGAGGAGGAGGTAGGAGGAGGTAGGAGGAGGTAGGAGGAGGTAGGAGGAGGAGGAGGAGGAGGTGGTGGTAGGAGGAGGAGGAAAGGGAGGAGGAGGAGGAGGAGGAGGAGGAGGAGGAGGAGGAGGAGGATAGATAGATAGAAAGATAGAGAGAGAAAGAAAAGGAGAGAGAGAAAGAGAGATTAGAAAGAAAGAAAGAAAAAAACAACAGTATCCGGAAGAAGCGCGGGAGGTTGTCCCGGATTCCTTGCTCTGTGCACCATATCCTTCGCTCACGTGACTGTGTTTGTCCTCTTCCTTCTCCTTTTCCCCAACCACAACCTACACCTACAACAAAACAACACAACAACCCCTAACCACACCCAAACTAACCACAACACACCTAAACTACAAACAAAACACCTACACACAAAACACTACCCCCCCACTACCCCCCACCCACCCCCCACAACCAATACCCTCCCCAATTTTTTCCCCCCCCCCCCACCCACCCCCCCTACCACCACACCTATACCTATCAATCAACCCATCACGTATATCATACTTCTCCTTCAAACCGACTCCCTCTCCCTTCCTTTCCTCTCCCACTCCTTCTTCATCTTCTCCTCCTTTCCGTCTCCACTCCCTTTCCCTTTCCTCTTCCCTCTCCGTCTTCTTCTCCTTTTTTTCCGTCCTCCTCCTCCTTTTCCCCTTCCTCTTCCCTCTCCGTCTTCTCCTTTTTTTCCGTCCTCCTCCTCCTTTTCCCCTTCCTCTTCCCTCTCCGTCTTCTTCTTCTCCTTCCTTCTCCGTCTACCTCCTCCCTTTCCCTTTCCTCTTCCCTCTCCGTCTTCTTCTCCTTTTTTTCCGTCCTCCTCCTCCTTTTCCTCTTCATCTTCACTCTCCGTCTTCTTCTTCTCCTTCCTTCTCCGTCTACACGCCGAACTTCCAAACCTACCAAAAACAAGACACGCCAAGCAATAACCAACTCCAGACACCTCCTCCCTTTCCCTTTCCTCTTCCCTCTCCGTCTTCTTCTCCTTTTTTTCCGTCCTCCTCCTCCTTTTCCTCTTCATCTTCACTCTCCGTCTTCTTCTTCTCCTTCCTTCTCCGTCTACCTCCTCCCTTTCCCTTTCCTCTTCCCTCTCCGTCTTCTTCTCCTTTTTTTCCGTCCTCCTCCTCCTTTTCCCCTTCCTCTTCCCTCTCCGTCTTCTTCTTCTTCTCCTTCCTTCTCCGTCTTCCTCCTCCTTTTCCCCTTCCTCTTCCCTCTCCGTCTTCTTTTCCTTCTCCTTCTCCTTCTCCTCCCTCTTCCCCTCCCTCTTCCCTCTTTGTCCCCCTTTCTCCTTCCCTCTCCGCCTTTCCTTGCTCCTCCTCAGCCTTTTCTCTTTTTTCTCTTTTGTGTACTACTTCGACCTTCATTTCATGATCATGCTCTAGTCTCATTTTCTCACCTTGCCACTTCTGTGTTTTTTTGTTTTTTTTTTTTTCTTTTTAATCTACATTCATTTTTCTTTTACCTTTTATCTCCTTTCCCTATCTTCATTTCCTCTCTTCTCCTATTCTTCCTTTCTTTCTACCTCCCTCTTCTCCCTCTCCCTCTTTCCTTCTTCCCCTCTCTCCCTCCTCCCTCCCTCTCCCTCTTCCCCTCCCCTCCCCTCCCTTTCCCTCTACCCCTCCCCCTTTCTCCCTCCTCCCTCTTCCTTTCCTCCTCCATCTCCCTCTTCCCCTCCCCTCCCTCCTCCCTCTTCCCTTCCCCCTTCCTCTCCCCCTCCTCCCTCCCTCCATTCTTTCCTCACCCCCCCACCCCTCCCCCGCCTATTACTCACACCGGAAATCGTACCGCTGTAACGCCTGTGTACGGTGCGCGCTCGTACACATTACAGTGCATGACTGTAGGGCTAATAATATGCTAATTAGATATTCATGTGAACCTCAGAGTTCCCTCAACACTCCCCCCCTTACACCACCACCCTCTCCTTTCCTCGCCTCTTTCCCTCCGACCCCACCCCCACCCCCATCCCCCACCCCTCTCCTAAGACCCGCCACTGTTATTCACTCGTTCATTCACTCAATAAAATTTATTCACTGATCAATTATCTTGTTTCCCTGTATATTTCATGTTACTAAACATAATCAGTAACATAATCCCACTAAATTACAGTACCACTAAAAAATATGAGAGAGAGGGGGAGGGGGAGGAAGAGGGGGAGGAAGAGGGAGATGGAAAGGGAGAGGGGGAGAGAGGAAGAGAGAAAGAGAGAAAGAGAGAAAGAGAGAAAGAGAGAAAGAGAGAAAGAGAGAAAGAGAAAACACAGACAGACACACCCATATATGATAAATAGAGAGAGAGAGAGATGATGGGGAGAGAGAGCTGAGAGAGGGAAGAGAGAGAGGGAGAGAAGAAAGAGAGGGAGAGAGAGTGTAGAAAGAAAGAGTGAGGAGAGGAGAGAGAGAGAGAGAGGTTAAAACGAAGAGAGTGAGAGAGAAGAGAGAGAGAGAGAGAAAG
Organism: Penaeus japonicus; assembly: GCF_977035675.1. Classification (NCBI taxonomy): domain Eukaryota; kingdom Metazoa; phylum Arthropoda; class Malacostraca; order Decapoda; family Penaeidae; genus Penaeus; species Penaeus japonicus. Next base: position 31,515,168 of record NW_028234412.1, read on the forward strand.
AGAGGAAGAGTAGGAAGAAGAAAGAAAGAGGAGAGGAGAAAGTGGAGGAGAGGAGGGAGAAGAGGAGGAAGAGAGGGAAACGAGGCGAGAGAAAGAGGAGGGACGAGGGAACGAGAGGAAAGAGAGACGAGAAGATTGAGAAAAGAGGAGAAAGGAGGGTAGGAGGGAAAGAGAGAAAGAGGGGAGAGAGAAGAAAGAAGAGAAAGGAAGAGAAGGAGAGAAGGAGGAGAAGGAGGAGAAGGAAGAGCAGGAGAGAGGAGAGAAGGATGAGAAGGAGAGGAGAAGGAGAGAGAGAAGAGACTGAAGAGAGAGAGAGAGAAAGAGGGGGGTGGGGGAAAGATGGAAGGAGGGAAAGAGATGGAAAGAGAGAAAGAGAGGGAAAAGGGAAGGAGGAAAGAGGAAAGAGAAAGAGAAAGATGGAAAGAGAATAAAGAGGAAAGGGGAAAGAGGAGAAGAAGAGGAAGGGAGAAAGAGGAAGAGAAAGAGGGAAAAGAAAAGAGAAAGTAGAGAAAGAGAATGAGGAAAGAGAAAGGAGAAAGACAGAAAGAGAGAAAGAGAGGATAACAGTGGGTAGAAAAAGAGAGAAAGAGGAGAGAGGGGAAAGAGGAGAGGAGAGAGAGAGAGAGAGAGAGAGAGAGAGAGAGAGAGAGAGACGAGAGAGAGAGAGAGAGAGAGAGAGAGAGAGAGAAAGAGAGAAAGAGAGAAAGAGAGAGAGAGAAAGAGAGAAACAAAAACACACCCTTGGCCATACATTCCCCTCTACGTCACTTTTCAACCACAGGAAGCCGCCCTTCACCCCCTCCCCTCTCTCCTTCTCCCCCTTTCTCCCCCTCCCTTCCTCCCCCTCCCTCTCTCCCTTCCTCCCCCTCCCTCTTTCCCTCTCTCCCTTCCTCCCCCTCCCTCTCTCCCTTCCTCCCCCTCCCTCTCTCCCTTTCTCCCCCTCCCTCTCTCCCTTCCTCCCCCTCCCTCTTTCCCTCTCTCCCTTCCTCACCCACCCCTCCCTCCCCTCCTCCCCGGGTCCGTATTTCAAGGTCGACGTCGCGCTGGAATTTCGGTTTCATTGCCTTCCTCCTGAAACAGCTGGCTGGGATGAGGCTCGGTGCGGACCATGGGACGGTTCCCCCCTCGGGTTCCTGTCTGTCTGTCTGTCTGTCTGTCTGTCTGTCTGTCTGCCGCCTTGTCTGTCTGTCTGTCTGTCTGTCTGCCGCCTTGTCTGTCTGTCTGTCTGTTGGCTTGTATGTCTGTCGCCTTGTCTGTCTGTCTGTCTGTTGGCTTGTCTGTCTGTCGCCTTGTCTGTCTGTTGGCTTGTATGTCTGTCTGTCTTCCTGTCCGTCTGTCTATCTGTCTAAGGTAGGAGGAAGGATGGCGAGTGGGTGGAAGGGAGGAAGAAAGGGAGGGAGAGGGGGAGGAAGAGAGGGAGAAGAAAAGGTGGAAATTAGAGGGATGAAAGGAGGAAAAGGAGAAGGGAAAGGCAGAGGAAGGGATGGGAGGGGGAAGAAAAGATGGGGACGGACGGAGGGAGGGAAGAGGAGGAGTAGAGGGAGGGAGGGGAGGGCTAAGGGAAAGAGAAAGGGAAGAGGCAGATGGGAGTCGAACACATTAGTTAATCATTATCGTCTGTCTGTCTGTCTGTCTGTCTGTCTGTCTGTCTGTCTGTCTTTCTGTCTGTCTACCGGCCTCTCTGCCTGCCTGTCTACCTGCCTGCCTGTCTGTGTCTGCCTACTTGTCATTACGATCACTCCCACTATAACTATCACTGAAATTGAAAAAGAAAAAATATGGGATTCCAGATTTAAAAAAGACTTGTTCGCGGCGCAAGTGTGAGTCTGCAAACACTTGAACGCTCTACAAACGAAAAAGATAAGGATGAAGAGAAAGAGAAAGACAGAAGAAAAGCGAGAAAGAGAGAGAGAAAAAGACAGACACACGCGCACACACACAATGAGAGAGAGAGAAAGAAAGAGAGAGAGAGAGAGAGAGAGAGAGAGAGAGAGAGAGAGAGAGAGAGAGAGAGAGAGAGAGAGAGAGAGAGAGAGAGAGAGAGAGAGAGAGAGAGAGGAGGGAGATGAGAGAGAGATGAGAGAGAGGAGAGAGAGAGAGAGAAATGAGAGAGAAATGAGAGAGAGAGAGAGAGAGAGAGAGAGAGAGAGAGAGAGAGAGAGAGAGAGAGAGAGAGAGAGAGAGAGAGAGAGAGAGAGAGAGAGACAGAAACAGAGACAGAGAGGAGAGAAAGAATGAGAGGAACATAAAGATAAACAAGAAGAGAAAAAAGGAAAAAAAGAGAAAGAAAGAGAAATAGATAAAAAAAAATACCAATTACCGTACGTATATATAACCAATAAAGAAAAAACGACTAATTAGCTTAATGGTCCCAAAGGGCGCCACAAAGCACACGAAACTAATCAGTGATGCTGATTGGCCACAGACACCTGGGAATAGCCAATCAGACGGGGGGCATACATATCTACATGACTTCAGATATTTACTTATTATCTAATAGTTCAGTTAATCTAATCACGGTGGGGGGGGGTTGTTCTGATTGGCCAAGCAAAGCGTGAATGAACAGCCAATCAAAGAGAGAGAGAAAAAGAATGTGGTGAAAGGGGGGGGGATATAGTTCCCAGGTATATCCGTCTTGAAAAAAAAAAATACTTTTTTTACGCGGAGCCAGTTCGGTGTCTCGCCATTAAATCGAAAAATATGAATTTTCATCCAAGGCACAACCCTCACTATCTTCGCTTCACATTTTAGCATTTTCCTTTCGCACTATTCGATCATTTCTTTAAATCTTTCCGATTCTTTTTTTTATTTTTATTTTTTTGTATTTTCCTGTATTTTTTTCATTTTTCCTCTGTTTTTCCTTTTTACTGATATCCATCTAATATATTCGTATTATCATTACTCATCATCCTTTATATCATACTATCATATTTATTACATTACTCGCCTCTTCCTATGATTCTTTGTGTTATAATATTTTGGAAATAGTGACGAAACGGAAAAAAAAGTAAAAGTGGGCGTGTATCACCGTAGATTTCTGACCATCGCCCATCCGGAGGGAAATGTGACATCACTATAGTATTGTGTCCACACTAAATCAACAGAGAATTGTGCAGTTACCATAAAAACAATAATCACAAGGGTGGAGTTAAGATATTGGTGATGTTATCATAACTTTTATTTCTATAAAGGTGGTTGTCTATGTAATATATAAATATATATCACACATGCACGTGATCTCATAAATGTTTCAAAATATAATAATAATAAATTGATAATAAAGTTCATATCAATACTGAAAGACAAAACAGTGTACCGCGTTGACACAATGACAGAAAAACAGTGTACTAAATAGGCTTATTAACAAAAAAGACTACCAATATCACGGTAATGAATGATAATGAATAATGATAATGGTGACAGTAATGATAATGATAGAAATAGTAAAAACAATAATAATAATAATAATAAAAAAAAAATAATAATATTAATAATAATAATAATAATAATAATAATAATAATAATAATAATAATAACAACATAACAACAACAACAATAATAATAATAATAATAACAACAATAATAATATCAACAATAATAACAGCAGAAGTGGTAACAATAACATTAATACCAAAGAAAAACGTGGAAACGGATTTGAATTTCGTTTAACCCCGCGCCCACACCTCCATTGTTTACCCTTCCATTGTTTCGTTCTATTGTTTACTTTGATGCTGTAAAAAAAGGTAAACGGTATTTTTAAATCTTAACGTTAAGAGATGTGTGTTGTCCTGATGAACAGTGTGGAAAATTATGTTCTATTTTCAGCGCCGTTGACACCCTTCACAAGTGTTCATCTTAAAGTACTTCTTTGAAGTGTATATGTACATATACATAAACATATATAAATACACATACACATATATGTGTATATATACATGTGTATATATACATACATATACATACATATACATATATATATATATATAAATAAATATATACATAAATATTTATATATATATAAATATATATATACATATATATACATATATATACATAAATATTTATATATATATAAATATATATATACATATATATACATAAATATTTATATATATATAAATATATATATACATATATATACATATATATACATATATATACATAAATTCAGCCATAACAATCATTACGACAGTGATCGGAATATAAATATGAATAAGAAGCACAAACGAACGAGAAAGCAATAAAACGAGAAAGAAGCAATAAAATGGCGCCAACCGCCGTTACGGTCAGGTCACTGAGGTTAGCCAAAGACAGTTACGGAAGCAACACCTCACTCTCACCTCTACATGCCGCCACACGTACACATACAGACACATATATACACGTCCATATGCTCGCTCTTACGCTCACAATCATACGCTGTTATTATCACACCGTCTCTATCTCTATTTCTCTCTCTATCTACCTCTATCTACCTCTATCTATCTATGTCTATCTATATCCATCTATATCTACCTATATCTATCTATATCTATCTATATCCATCAATATCTATCTATATCCATCTACATCTATCTATATCCATCTACATCTATCTATATCCATCTACATCTATCTATATCCATCTACATCTATCTATATCCATCTACATCTATCTATATCCATTTATATCTATCTATATCCATCATATCTATCATATCTATCATAGCTATCATATCTATCTATATCCATCTATATCTATCTATATCCATCTATATCCATCAATATCTATCTATCTATATCCATCTCCCACACACTCACAAACGCCCTCTCTATCCCCTACCAATTCCTGGACACTGCGGCCAGCCTGGTCAGCAAGAGCAAAAACAGAACCAGAACCGGGTAGCCGACCAGCCACTCACTCGGCAAGAGACAGTCTTACCCGTTATATTGGGTATCTCGAGGGCACGTGGGTACGCTAGGTAGCGAGGAGGGTACCCTGCATACCCCCCCCCTCCCCGTATACACCTCCTACCTTGCCCTACCCCTCCCCTCCCCCTCC
>NW_028234412.1:31525208-31530208 GCF_977035675.1 Penaeus japonicus
GAGAGAAAGAGAAAGGGAGAGACAGAGACAAAAAGAGAAATAAAGAAGGAAAATAGACGTGATTCTATAATCATCATCTCGAACTGGTCTTAATAGCAATAAAATATGATATTGATGCTAACGAAACGTGACAGGAGAGGATTCACGTACATTCACTTGCCTGACGTTGCCCTCAGCTTTGTTATAACATTTTACGGGTATTAATGCAACAAATAAAGTGTGGAATTATATGCACAGGAATAAAACAAAACAGAATATGCAAGAATTTCCTTTACGAGTCCCGAATGAGGTCATCCCAGTGGAAAGGAAGTAGAGGAAGAGAGAATATAAAGACAAGAAAAACAGAAAAATATAGTTTAAAAAGAAGACGCAACGAAGAATCTTCTCCGCACTAGCCAGAGATCAAGAAGTAATCTGAATAATGATAATAATAATAATAATAATAATGATAACGATAACAATAATGATAATAATGATAATAATGATAATAATAATAATGATAATAATAATAATAATAACAATAATAACAATAATAACAATAACAATAATAATAATAAAAATAATGACAATAATAATAATAATTATTATTATAATAATAATAAATACTATTATGACAATAATAATAACATTAATAATAATAATAATGATAATATCAATCAATTCCGCCAAAGAGCTGGAGCGCCTCTGAGGACTGGCCTTTTGAGGAGATTTCCACGATAGACGGCGGTCGGTCGGAAGCGGAGATCGCACTTGACAACTCTTCTGAAAAGGGGGGGGGGGGGGGGGGGGGGGGGGGGGGGGAGGAGGGGGGGGGGGGGGGGGGGGGGAGGGAGGGGGGGGGTGGGGGGGGGGGGTGGGGGGGGGAGGGGGGTTGAGGGGAGGGAGGGAGGGCGGTGAGAGCGGGAGTGAAGAGGGTGAGTTTTGAAGTGGTGATTGCTCTGCATTGGTAAGATGAAGAGTGATTTTCTCTCCTCTCCCCTCTCGCCTTCTCTCTTCCTCATCCTCTCTTCCTATCCATCTTCCTCATCCTCTCTTACTCTCCCTCCCTTCATTCTCCACCCTCTCTTCCTCTCTCCATATCAAAACTCTCTCTCCTCTCCCTTCACTCCATCTCCCTCTTTCCCCCTTCTCCTTCCTCCCCCCATCTCCATCCTCTTTCTTCTCCCCCCACATCCCTCATTTACTCCCTTTTCCCATTCCTCCTCCACTTTTCTCCTCCCTCCCCCTTCTCCTTTCTCTCCTCCCCCTTCCCCCTCCTCCCTCCTTCTCCCTCCCTTCTCCCCTCCTCCCTCCTTTCCCCCCCTCTCCCCCTCCTCCCTCACCCTTCTCCTTCCCTCCTCCCTCCCTTCCCTCCTTCTCCCTCCCTTCCACCCATCTCCCTCCCTTCCCCCCCATCTCCCTCCCTTCCCCTCTTTTCCTCCCTCACCCTCACCCCCTCCAATCCCCAAGTCGTGAGGACAAAGGGGGGGGGGGGGAGTGTTACACAACCTCGTTTCACGCCCGCCTCTCTCTCTCGGGCGACAAAACCCGTAACGGCGGCGTGTCGTCTTCTCCTCGTATTTTGTGTTTTGCCTCTTTTCTCATGTCTATTATTTTCCTCGATAGATGTGTGTTCATTTCCACTGGGGAGAAAGTTATGTTCATTTTTTTGTCTTTGTTTTCTTCTCATTTGCTGTTGTTGTTGTTCTTTTTTTGTTTGTTTGAATTGTCGTTTAAGGTCTGTGAGTTGTCGTCTGTAGGCAAATATATTTCTTTCATTTCCGTTGATTAATCATATATACTAATAGATAACTATACGGAAGCATGTCGGATAATGAAATCACTGCAAAAATACACACACATACACACAAACATATCATATATATAATAATGATGAAGAATAATGATGATGATGAAAGATGAATGATGAATGATGAATGATGAATGATGAATGATGAATGATGATGATATTGATGATAATAATAATAATAATAATAACAATAATAATAATGGAAATGACATTAATGACAATAATATCATTACAGCAATAATAATGAATTAACATATAAATTACACAAATAAATAAAAAAATACATCTACAGCTAATTCAATGCAAACATCCCAAAACACACAAAACGACAGAAAACAAATAAAATAAATCAATAACAAATAAACAGCTATGTATAAACTACTACACAATATAAACACTTAAGTACAAAGTAACACACTGATAATAAAAGCAATCATACAAGCAGAAGTATTAAAAAGAACATACAGTACATAAAAGCGCAGTTAAATGTACACACAGATCCATACACAAAAATCCCAAAAAAATCCCATAAACAAAGCTAGCAAACAAATTCCCATGAACAAAGCTCCCCCCCAAAAAAAAATCCCACAAAGCTTACAAACAAACTTCCATAAAAAAAAGCTCCCCTAAAAAACTCCCAACAAACTAAGCTTACAAACAAACTCCCACAAGCAAAGCTCCCAAACAGACTCCCACATAAAGAGCTCCCCAAAAAAAAGTCCACAAACAAAACTCTTATCGCAATCTCCTAAACAAACTCCCTCATAGAACTCTCCCCCCCCCCCCCCCCCCAACCCTCCCCCCCCCAAAGCAAACCCCCCCATAAAACAAACTACCCCCACAAACAACCCCCCCCCAACCCCCCCAAAAGACCCCCAAATACCAAAAAAGAAAAAACAAAACCCCCAAACCCCCCCCCCCCCCCCCCCCCCAAAGGAAAAAGACCCCCCCCCCCCCCCCCCAAAAAAAAAAATCAACCCCCCCCAAACCCCAAAACCCCAAAGACTCCCAAACAAAAGCTCACAAACAAACTCCCGCCGAAGAGCTAAGAAAAAAAAGAGAAAGAGAGCTAAGAGAAGAAACCCCGCGCGAGCAGGCAGCTCCAGGCTCCAAGGCTTCAAGTAACAAACTCCTTACAGAGTCTCCAAAAAGGCTCCCAAACAAAAGCTCACAAACAAACTCCCGCCGAAGAGCTCCAACTAAACAAACTCCCAAACAAAGTTGACAAACAAAACTCCCCCAAACAAAGCATGTTCCCAACAGAGGACGCAGCCACAGCCACAGCCACAGCAGCCAAGCGCCCGCCCTGCGTTCCGCCGCCCTCAGCGCCCACTCCAGCCGCACGGACCCGGGAAGGCGAAGAGGCGAGCGTCGTGGTCGTCGTCGGCCTCCTCCACCGCTTGCGGCAGCCCCACGTCCACGGAGGAGCGCCGCAGGAGGGAGCGGCACGGGGGGGAGGCCACCCCCTGCGCGCGCCAATACTGCAGCAGGATTCCTTTCAGGCCCAGGGTGGGGGACTCGGGGGGGGACTCGGCCATCCTTTGAGGGATGCGGAAGGAGCCTCTGGGTTGGCACTCGACGGGAGAGGCACTTCACTTGGCACTCACGGAGGGGAGGGGGCCGCGATTTATCAGTGGGGTGGGGGTGGGGGTGGGGGTGGGAGGGGTAGGGACTCTTCTGCTTGGCACTCAGGGGTAAGGGACGCTAAAGAAGGGCGGGGGGAGGGGGGGTCTATATGACACTCACAGGAGAAGGCACACTGCTAGGCACTCACAGCTGCAGGTTTGGCACTCAGGGGCAGGCACTTCCGCTTGGCACATAAATCAGGGGAGGTTGGGAAGGGGGCGTCGAATTTAGATTTTTTTTTCATCTATCTATCCTTTCTTAGATAAATAAAATCTTCCAAATATTTTTTTTTTTCTAAGGGGAAAAATAGTCCGCAGTCACAAGCGCTCCGGCCGCCCGCATTCCGCGTTGTGTGGGTGTGCTTCCAGGCGAGATGGGCCGCCCACCCGCCCATGTGCGTGCGTGTGTTTGTATGAATATCAGGCTTCACATTAGCCTAAACTTAACCTCCACAATCCCTACTCTGTGTCGTCATTTACCTTTATCATTCTCATTGAAATAATTAACAGATACTCGCCCATGTGTAAACATATAAACAGACTGGCGGAGGTTTTGTACATTTATACAATGCTTAGCCCGATCAATAATTTTCAAAATATCAATCTTTCTCCCTCCCACTTTCCTTCTTTCCATCCATCCATCCATCCATCCATCCTTCCTACCCCTCCCTCTCCCCCTCTTTTCTTCCTCTCCTATACACCTCTTTCTATATATATTTATCTATCTACACATACACATACACACACACACACACACACACACACACACACACATACACATACACATACACATACACATACACATACACATACACATACACATACACATACACATACACATACACATACACATACACATACACATACACATACACATACACATACACATACACATACACATACACATACACATATATATATGTATATATTATATTTATATATGTATATATTATATATATATATATATATATATATATAAATATACCTTTCTAACTATCCTTCTATCTATCTATCTATCTATCCATCCATCAATATATCTTTCTATCTATCTATCCATTAATCTATCAATATAAACTATAAATACAAACACACACACAAAGCATAGTATGATACATCCCAGTACCGCTTCCTCTCCACTCTCTTACCTCATCTCCTCCTCTCTCCCACACTCTTCCTCTCTTCCACCCTCTGCCCCTTTCTCCCACCCCTTCCCTCCCCCCCACCCCTCCCTCTCCCCTACCCTCCCTCTCCCCTATCCCTCCCTCTCCCCTACCCTCCCTCTCCCCCACCCCTACCCCCTCCCCCCTCCCCATTAATTTTTTCCCACTCCCTCTCTCTCTTTTCCTCCTCTCCTCCTCTCCCTCCCTCTCCCCCACCCCCTCCCTCCCTCTCCCCCACCCCTCCCCTCCCTCTCCCCCACCCCCACCCTCTCACCTACCCCCTCCCCATTAATTTTTCCCCCACTCCCTCTCGCGCCAACGGGCCCGTGACACACCTGTTTCCGCCGGAAGTGACGCTACACCTGCATGGCGACGTGAGACAATTTGCATGGCGGTGGATATAAGTTGATACGCGGATTACCGAAC
>NW_028234412.1:31545208-31555208 GCF_977035675.1 Penaeus japonicus
GGGTGAGTGAGTAAGTAAGTAAGTGAGTGAGTGAGTGAGTGAGTGAGTGAGTGAGTGAGTAAGTGAGTGAGTGTGTGAGTGAGTGTGTGAGTGTGTGAGTGAGTAAGTAAGTGAGTGAGTGAGTAAGTGAGTGAGTGAGTGAGTGTGTGAGTGAGTGGATGATTAAGTGAGTGAGTGAATGAGTTAGAGAGCGCCTTCCTCAGTCCGTGTCAGTGTCAGCCCGGAGAACGCGTGACACAGGTGGATGCTGGATCCTCTCTCCCGTGCTCACGTCCTCCGACCGAGTGTCCATGTCAAAGTGTCCCAGCGCCGAGAGTAACGTTGCGCGGCGACAGAGCTCCTCACGAACTAAGCCCACCCATATTCTCTCTTACTACTCTCTTTCTCTTTGTATTCAAATAACAACAATGTAATTAAGCACTGTGCACATGCTCTGATCCCTTCCTCCCCCGGAGACATTCTCCTTCACCTTCCCTCCTTGTCTCACTTCTGTTCTCCTCTCTCCTCCTGTCTCCCTCTAGACGGCCTCTGTCGCTGCTCATCCGCCGCCTCTTCCTCGCTCGCTCCTTCTTCTCTCCCTCTCTCCTGCTACCACTGCGCCTCTGCCCTCAACCTCTTCCCTCCTCCCTCCGCTCGTCGCCTCCTCTCCTCCCTCTCCTCCCTCCCTCTACCGCTCGCCATCCCCTCTCTCTTCCCTCAAATCCTCTACCCCACTCACCCTCCGCTCCTCTCCGCAACCGGCTCCCCCCCTCCTCCCCCTGCCCCCCTCTCCCTCTCTCCCTTCTCACCGCTCTCCCCCCTCACACTCCCCCCTCCCTCTCCTCTCCTTCCCCCACCCTCTCCCTCTCCCTCTCCCCTTCTCCCTCCCTCTTCCCCACTCCTTCCTCTTCTCCCTCTCTCCCTCTCCCTCTCTCTCCCTCCCCAACACAACACAGCAAGAGATCAGCCTCGAAGTTCAGCCTCGCCATGGAGCCCCCGACGAGTTCCAGCCTGGAGGGAACACCCAAATCATCAGCTTTATTTTCCTCTTCCTTTTCCTCTTCATTTGCCTCTTCCTCTTACGTTCTCTCTTCTATCTCTTCCTTTTTTTTCTTATCTTTCCACTTTCATATCCTCTGACTCTTCTTTTTACATCTCCTCTTACTCTTCCTTTTCTTTTTTCTTTTCCTTTTCCCTTTCCATCTCATCTTCCTCTTCCTTTTCCTCTTCTATCTCATATTCCTTTTCCTTTTCCATCTCATATTCCTTTTCCTATTCCATCTCATCTTCCTTTTCCTATTCCATCTCATCTTTCTTTTCCTCTTCTTTAACCTCTCTCTCAATTTCCTCCACCTCCCCCACCTCCTCCTTTCCAACCCGCCGGAAATACCCGTCCTTTGACCTCCCCCACACCCTTGGCGAGCTCCCCCCCCCCTCTCCCCTCATGCTCCCCCTACGCCCCGGGACGTATACCTCTTCCTCCCACCCCTTCCCGCCCGACGAGATCACCCACCCCCCCACTGCCCCACCCCCCCCTCTCCCCGCCCCCTCCACCTCCAACCGCCCCACCCCCTCGACCTCCCCACCTCCTCTCCCTCCTCTTCCTCCTCCTCCTTCCCATTCCCTCTCCCTCATGTCCCTACCCGGCTACCCTCTCCTCTCCACCCCTTCCTCCCCGACCCCTCTCCTTCCTCCTCCTCCTCCCTCTCCTCTTCCTCCTCCTCCTTCCCATTCCCTCTCCCTCATGTCCCTACCCGGCTACCCTCCCCTCTCCAACCCTTTCTCCCCGACCCCCTCTCCCTCCCTCCTCCTCCTCCTCCCTCTCCCTTTTTCCCCTCCTCCTCCTTCTCCCTTTTCCCTCCTCCCTCATGTCCCTACCCCGGCTACCCTCCCCTCTCCAACCCTTCCTCCCCCGACCCCTCTCCCCCTCCTTCTCCTCCTCCTCCCTCTCCCTTTTCGCCCCTCCTTCCCATTCCCTCTCCCTCATGTCCCTACCCGGCTACCCTCTCCTCTCCACCCCTTCCTCCCCGACCCCTCTCCCTCCTCCTCCTCCTCTCTCTCCTCTTCCTCCTCCTCCTTCCCATTCCCTCTCCCTCATGTCCCTACCCGGCTACCCTCTCCTCTCCACCCCTTCCTCCCCGACCCCTCTCCTTCCTCCTCCTCCTCCCTCTCCTCTTCCTCCTTCCCATTCCCTCTCCCTCATGTCCCTACCCGGCTACCCTCCCCTCTCCACCCCTTCCTCCCCGACCCCTCTCCCTCCTCCTCCTCCTCCTCCCTCTCCTCTTCCTCCTCCTCCTTCCCATTCCCTCTCCCTCATGTCCCTACCCGGCTACCCTCCCCTCTCCAACCCTTCCTCCCCGACCCCTCTCCCTCCTCCTCCTCCTTCCCATTCCCTCTCCCTCATGTACCTACCTGGTTTCCCTTCCCTCTCCCCTTCTCCCCTTCTCCCCTTCTCCCCTCCCTCCTCCCCACCCCCCCACAAGCCCTGCTACTACATGGGCATCCTGACTGTTTTCGATGCCCTGCCTCCTGTTCCTCCTCTCGTCTCTCGCTCTCTCTCGCTCGCTCTCTCTCTCTCTCTCTCTCTCTCTCTCTCTCTCTCTCTCTCTCTCTCTCTCGTCTCTCTCTCTCGTCTCTCTCTCTCGTCTCTCTCTCTCTCGTCTCTCTCTCTCTCGTCTCTCTCTCTCTCGTCTCTCTCTCTCTCGTCTCTCTCTCTCTTTCTCGTCTCTCTCTCTCTCTCTCGTCTCTCTCTCTCTCTCTCGCTCTCTCGTCTCTCGCTCTCGTCTCTCGCTCTCTCTCGCTCTCTCGTCTCTCGTCTCTCACTCACTCTCGGTCTCTGTTCCTTCTTCATTGCAGACAACTTCCACGCAGTCCAAAAGCAACAATTGCAACATCAATTAACAATAGTAGCAGTATTGATATGAAATAACAGTATCAACAAATAAATTCAGGCAGTAGTATCATTAACGATGATATATGAGAGAGAGAGAGAGAGAGAGAGAGAGAGAGAGAGAGAGAGAGAGAGAGAGAGAGAGAGAGAGAGAGAGAGAGAGAGAGAGAGAGAGAGAGAGGAAGAAGGAGAGAGAGAGAGTGGGGTGGATGGAGTGAGTGTTGGGTGGAGGTGAGAGGGAGGAGAGAGAAGAGAAGGGAGGAGGAGATTGTGGGAGGATGAGTGAGAGAGGAGCGAGATTTGGGAGGAGAGAGAGAGAGAGAGAGTCGACCAATCAGAGAGAAAGAGAGAGAGAGAGAGAGAGAGAGAGAAACGAAAGAAAAGGAAGAAAGAATGAAAGAATGAGAAAGAAAAGTGAGAAAAAGAAAGAGAGTGATAAAGAGAAAGCGAGAGAAAGCGAGTGAGAGGACATGGCAAATATCACTGCATTTCCAACTCCAACAATGACTTCCCAAACCTCAATCAGCTCCACTGGTACTTCAACTAAACATCAACGACTCCTACGACTCATAAACGACCCTCCCGTTTGATTTCATATCCTCTTTTTTCCATTTCTACATCTCTCCCTCTCCCTTTCCTTTTACTTCTCATCCTCATTCCTCTTCCTCCCCCTCTCCTTATCCGTCTCTCTCTCCCTATCCTCCCCCTTTTCCCTCTCCCGCTCCCCTTCCCCCTCTCTCCATTTTCCGTTTTATCTATCTCTTATCTCTCTATCTCCCCTTTTAGCTCTTTATCTCCCTCCTTTTCTCTATCTTTCTTTCTCTCTCTCTCTCTTCCTCCTTTCTCTCTCTCTCTCTCTCTCTCTCTCTCTCTCTCTCTCTCTCTCTCCCTCTCTCCCTCTCTGTTCTCTTGTCTCTCTCTTACGTAATCATTGTCTCAATAAACTCGTAAGTCAAAAAATCTTCTCTATTTTTCTCTTCTCTTCTCTTTCTTCTCTTCTTTCTTCTCTTCTCTCTTCTCTCTCTCCTTCTCATCCTTTCCTCTCTCTCTCTCCTCTCCCTCTTCCCTTCCCTCTCTCTCCTCTTACTCTCCCTCTCGACTTCTCCTCTCTCTCCCTCTTCCCCCCTCTTCCCTCCCCTCTCCCCTCTTCCTCTCTCTACTCTCTCTCTCTCTATTCTTTCCTTCTTCTTCTAACCTTTCTCTTCTCTCCTCTTATTCTTTCCCTCTCTCTCTTCTCTCATCCTCATAGTTATCTGTTTCTCCCTCTCTTCTGCTCTCCCTCTCTTTTCTCTCCTACTCTCACTCTTTCTTATCTCTCTCTCACTCTCCCTTCTCTCTCTTCCCTCTCTCTTCTTCCCTCTATTCTTATCCTCTTATTTCCCTTCCTCTCTCTCTCTCCCTCTCCCTCTAGTGTTTCAAGGCTAAAAAGAGCGAACAGAGGGCCATGTCGCTCGGCATCCCCCAGGGGGAAGTACTAGGCCCTTTGTTATTTAATGTTTTGATAAACTCTCTTATCAGACGTTTTAAACAAGAAGCCAATGCTACAATCATAAGCTATGCTGACGATATATTGATTCAAGCAAGAAATTATCAAGACTGCAAATGTGCAATATCGACAGTCTGCAATGAACTAGGCTTGATCATTTCAATAAATAAGACTAAGATATATAATCATAATGTAAAAGACCGAGGTAGGCAGTTTAATACCGATGATAATAGTATAGCTCAGGAGGTGATCAATCAATAATGCAAGAGTAGATTAGCTGCCTTACGAGCAGTTGCTGGCAATAATGAAACTTCAGGGGAAAACATACGAATTGTAAGAATGAACTACACAGCTTACATAGGACCCCTCATTGATTATGCTGCAACTGCTCTAGCAACACACTCCTTCCGAACAATTAGAAGTAAAATGCAAAATGTGGCAATGAGGATAATCCTGGGATGTCCAAACACAACAAAGATTTTGAACATGAGGAAAGAACTCGAATTGTCAAGCATCATGGATAGGGTTACAGAAACAAATACAATGATTGCAATAAAATGATTAAGATCGCCAGATGAAAGTATAGCCAAGGAATCCTTGCTAACTTGCCTTTCCACTGGCCGCCATAGATCTGCTTGGGTCAAGAAAACATGCTCAGTGCTTCGAGGCCATAATATGATAGAGTTCTGCAAAGGCATCCTTCAAAAACATTCTGTTCCGCCCTGGGAGGTAAAAGACTTCGATATCATCAAAGAAAGTGTCCCTCCAAAAAAAGCAAATTGAAAACAACGCCCATTTAAAAGCGAAAGTAAGAAATGACATTCTGAAACAAATTCATGAGATCACACAAGAATATGAGGTAAAGCAACTTATTTTCACTGTCCAGCAAGACACAAGCAGATCAATCATTATTCATAATGCTATGTCCAGGACAAAGTATATCTAAATCTTAAAATCTAAATCCTACTAATATCACTACTAAAATCTAAAACGTTAAACTAATCTACTAAAAAAAAAAGGGCAGTACAAACAGAGCTACGTGGCAGTGTTGATGTAAGAGACTGTAAGGTTTACTCAACGTATTAAAATACGACGGAAAAAACGAAAACAAACGAAAAAAAACGTGATACGGACATTTTTGGCTACTCTAATATTATTTATTGATATAAGCGTCGGGGTTCTCAAATCCTTCCTCAAATAGAAAGCTTCTCAACAACAATATCTGAGTAAGTACTGAATCTAAAATAAGTGTGGTCAGCAGGTGATCAAGAGAGAGGCCCTAATCATAAACGAATACGTTATTAATAAATTAAAAATACGGTTCATTATGGAATGTTACGAATTAATTATACGACGCCGCTTGACCAGGGATGGCTGTAAATGAAACATGGGTCCTGGATTGAAAAGTTTCGTGAGGGAAGGATTGAATCATGAAACATTGGACAGAGAGGGAGGGAGGGAGGGAGGGGAGGGAGGGAGGGAGAGAGGGAGAGAGGGAGAGGGAGGGCGAGAGAGGGAGAGGGAGAAGGGAGAGAGGAGAGAGAAGGGAGAGAAGTGAGAGAAGAGAGAAGAGATAAAGAGAAAGAGAGAGAGAGAGAGAAGAGAGAGAGAGAAAAAGAGAAAAGAGAAAGAGAGAGAGAGAGGAGAGGAGAAGAGAGAGAGAGAGAGAGAGAGAGAGAGAGAGAAAGAAAGAGATAGAGATAGAGAGAGAGAGAGAGAAAGAAAGAGATAGAGATAGAGATAGAGATAGAGGGAGGGAGAGACACCCAAATAGGAATCCTCATTTCGGTCAACACCTGTTGCCTTCCTCCCCCTTCTTACCTCTCTTTCACTCCCAATCTACTCCTTCCATTCTAACACTCCTACTTAATCTACTCCACTCCCCTCTCTCCTCTTTCTAAATCTACCTTACCCTTCCCAAATCTACTACTTCCTTCTACTCCTTCTAGAGTATCTACTCCTATCTACTCCTTATCAACTCCTTCCTTTTTTCTCCAATTCATCCATTCTAACAAATCTAAACATTACTAATAAATTCTAAAAATTCCCTAAAACCCCCAATTTTCCCTTCTAGTCTATAAATTCTAAAAATAAAATATCTTAACCAACCACTACATTCTAAATAATTCCAGTTCTAATCTATCTAAAACCATCTAATCTACAAAAAAAAATCTACTCTATCTATCTAAAGATCTAAACCCACCATTCTAAAAAAACAATTCTACTAAATTCTAACAAAATCTAAAAACCCCTAACTCCTCCTCTTCCATTCATTCTATCCCATCTATCTACTAAAACCCTTCAAACTTAGTCCTATCCTTCTCCATACTATCTATAAAAACAACCAACCATCTAACTAAATCTAAAATTCTACCTCTTCTACCCCTTTCTTCCTCCTCTCGTTCTCCGTCCCACTATATCCCTGCTCTTACATCCCTCATATCTAATTATCCCTCTCTCTCTTATATATCCCTCTCTATAATTCCCACCTCCCCTACCACTCTAAACTCTCCCCCCCTACCCATTTACAACTTTTTTTCCAACAATCATCATTCTCAATCCCTCCCCTTCCTCTCTCTCCTCCCCCTCACTCCTACCCATTTACCTTCCTTTTGACTTACACTCATACCGATATTACTATGTTATAATTACACATATATTTAACAATCACCCAATACAACTTTATACCAACCCCATCCCATAACAACGGTCCACGCATTACCCACCCAACATACTTAACTACACTTATTCCTCTTTACAAACCTCCATCCCAATACCACTTCCACTCGCTTCCAAAATTAAACCTTCCTTACACACTACCCGGTGTTCGGAACACTACATACGTCGATTTCGCAGACTAACATCCCTTCCACGGACTCATTCCCACCCTTACCCATACTTTCGTACATACATACTTACATTCAACCTTACTCTTTGCATTACTCGACTCACGCCCACTACTCGGACTGTACTCTAAAAAAGGACAGGGTGGGTGGGTGGTGTGGATGCCTATCACCCCTTCCTCATACTCTAACAACTCCTCGGACTACTTACCTTACAACGTACTTACTAACTACTACTTGAACCTCTCCTACCCTTACTCGTCGACATCGGCGGTCTACTCCGGTGCCCCTTCTCCCCCGCCCAACCTTCCTTCTCTCCCCCCCCTCCTCTCTGTCTTTACCCCCTTCCCTCCTTCCCACACTGAGCCCAAGGACAGCAGAAGACTATTTTCGGCACTATGACACCGGAGCAGAGAGGTCTCTTTCCTTTGTCTCCTCGGAGTGAACTATGTCAGGTGACACGGCATGACTGGAGGGTGAAGGGTGGAGGGCGAAGGGCAGAGGATAGGGGTGAGGGTTAGGGTGGGGGTGTGGGAGAGGGCAGGGGAGGGGTGGACAAAGAGGACACAGGATGGAGGCCTCAGCCGCTCATGGTAGAACGGTGGGAGACATAGGGAAGGGGGGGGGGGGTAAGGTAAGTGGGAAAGGTAAAAACAAGAATGTGCGTATTTGCGCGCGCGCACACGTACTCACGCACGCGCACACACACACACACAACCACACAAACACAATCACACAAACACAATCATATAAACACACACACACACACTGCTTTTCGGTTTTCTTTGCCGATTTCCCCTGCCCTTCCTGTTCTCCCAAAACAAACCAGCAACTAACCAACCAAGCAACCAAAATTCACTTAATTTCCGAGGTAAATTGCAATATAATACATCACAATGAAAGAGTTTCGAGTCAGGCAGAGTTATTCGAAGGTCGACCTCGAAGAGAGATCAGAGCTCGACCTTCACCTGCAAAGAAGTCCTACATCATGTACTCACCGGAGGATTCGGAGTAGGTCCTACTCTTGGAGCTGCCGCTGTTGTTGTTATTGTTGTTGTTATTGTTCGGGGGCGGGCGTGCGGGGAGCGTGCGTGCAGGCTGCAGCTCCACCTTGCGATGTCGAGACACCCTGAAGGCACTGCTGCCCCCCGACCCCCCCGACCCCCTGCCCGCGCCGGACGCTTGCGGCATGTCGTCCCCGTACTCCTCGCTGCTGTACTCGTAGCACTCTCCTTCCTCGAGCTCTAGGTCGTCGAGGTCGTCCACGGAGTACGACCTCGGCTTGTCTGAAGCTCCTCCTCCAGATTCATCCTCGAAGGTTTCTCCCTCGTACGGCTGGGTCGCGCCGCCCTCGGCCTCGAGGTCCAAACAGATGAAGGATCCGAGGGACTCCTCGTAACTCGCAGAAGCCGAGGGTAGGTAGCGCTGCGGGTGCGGGCGCGCGTGCTCGCCTCCTTCGTCACACTCTTCGTAAACACTCGAGACACTGAACTCTAGATCGACACCAGCGGGGCTCAGGATGAGATCCTCGTCCGCCGCGGTCACACTCTCACTGACACTATCACTCGCTGAGGCCTTCTCTCTCTTCCTCGAGGGTGAGCGGGTGCTCGGGCGCGCGCTCGAGGGAGAGGAGTCCGACCGAAGGTTAGAGGACGACGCCGGCCGGGGATGCGAGGCGCTGCCTGTTCGCTGACGGTCCTGCGGACTCTGACTGAGCGTCGACTGTGTTGTTGTGTCTACCTGTCCGCGCTGGTGGGGGGGTCTTGCCCCGGGCACACTCACCTCAACCCCCTCGCCCTCGCCTCTCCCCTCCCCCTCCCGGCGGCCCGTTTTCTTTGTCGGCGATGACGCCCGACCGCGTTCCGTTTTCTCTCGTTCTCTCTTTAGAGTAGTGTCCCCCGCATCCTCCAGCCCCGTTTTCTTATCATCGAGAAGGCTTGAGGACGAGCCTCCTTGGCCGGCGACGGTGGGGGGACGGGAGCACACCGAGGACGTCTCGCTCGAGGAATAGTAGCCACCCATGATGGCATCGATGGGCAGATCCAAGGTCTCCGTGAACACAGGTGTGGCCGCACCTCCGCCTGCCTCATCGCCTACGGGCGTGAGGGCGTCATGGAGGCTGCCGTTGCGGCCAGCGCCCCCGCTCCTCGCCTCCGTGAATACAGACTCGGAGCTAGAGGAGGAGTCGGCGAAGGCGACGGGCGCCTGACCCGCGCCGCCGCCTAAGCCTTCGTCCTCGATCTTCCTCGCCTGCTTCCACGAGTCCGTGACGATGGAGGCCGGCGGCTTCGGCTGCTGCGGGGAGGGCGCGAGCGGCGTGGTGGCCATGGGCGTCCCAGGGGTGCAGGGGGACGCACCCTTCTGGCGGCGTGGCGATGGGGACATGCCCACGGTGGCCGCCATGACGGAGGACGGCGTGGTGACGTCATCGAGGGCATCGCGGCTACCTTGAAGCTTGCCTTTGGAGGGGGACTTGCCCTTGGCTAGCTTGCCCTTGGCTTTGGCCTTCTGCTTCTCGCCCTTGGCTGCACGCCGCCCTTCAGCCCCTTGGATGTTGCCCATGATCTCGTAGCTGTAACCCTCCTCGCTGTCGTCTGTGTCGTACTCGAAGGGGATCAAAGACGAGAAGTCCTTATTGCCTCTGGACGAATAGATGTCCTCCTCGCTGTTGTGGTTGAGGTCTCCCTCCGAGGAGAGCCTGGAGAGGAAGCCCAGGACGGCCGCGCTTGAGGGCGAAGTCCCAGGGCTGCCGGAGACCTTGCGAGCCTCGTGGAACCTGCCCAGGATGTCGCTGAGGGCTCC
>NW_028234412.1:31556974-31559474 GCF_977035675.1 Penaeus japonicus
TCTCCCACTCTCACTCTCCCTCTCCCACTCTCCCTCTCCCTCTCCCTCTCCCACTCTCTCCCATTTTTCTCCCTCTCCATCTCCCACTCTTTCTCAATCTCCCTCTCCCACGCTCTCCCCTTCCCCCTCTCCCTCATAATAAATACTATCAGACCGCAACCAGTAGAAATAGAAATAACAATACTAACAATACTAACTCCATAGGAGCAGAAGGTATTGCTCATCGTTTCATAATGGATAGTCTGCGTGCAATTGCAAACTATCTGACAGTCATTATAAATGCATCTATAGTCACCGGGACTTATCCATCATTCTGGAAAGATGGCATCATAACACCTATTTCCAAATCAGGAGACAGAGATGAGCTATAAAATTATCGCCCCATTACTCTACTCCTATTAATATCTAACGTTCTTGATAAAATAGTCGCAAATCAATTAACAGCATTCCTCGAATCGGATGACCTATCTGACACGCAACATGGATTTAGAAGTAAGCTATCCACCGAAACAGTAAATATATCAATAACCAAATAAAATCACTGAGGTTTGTCGAAGGTCTTTGGCAGTTTTAAACATGAAAACCTTCTCAATAAACTAAGAAATCACATAATTGATAACTTGGTTTAGAAATTGCGCCAGAACTCAAGTCTGTCAAAATACATGATAATCTATCATTGAAGTAACAAGTCTCATTTGGCGTTCCACAGGGCTCTGCATTAGACCCTATCTTATTCACTATATTTATCAATGATCTGTCGACTGTTGCAAAAAACTGTCTTCTCATTCAGTACGATGATGACTCTCAATTCTTCACGCTGTCTCTGTAAACTATTTAAATGAATAAATAAGAAAGACTAAACAGACTCCCATAGAAGCCAGGAGTTATTTTGATAGAAATGGTCTGAAACTGAATCCACAGAAAACACATTTCATTTTTATAGGCAGCCATCAGAACATAGCCAAAATCCCTACAGATACACAACTATAGAATTCGGAGGTTGCTACATTAAACCAAGCACCTCAGATAAATATTTAGGAACATAAACAGATACATGACTTTTAAGACACTTATTGACTAAGTAATGGGCGCATTGATATACCTAAATCACATTAAAGACAAAATCCCTACAGAAACAAGAATCACTGTCATACAAACACTAGCCCTCAGTCTCATTAACTACTGCCTAAACATCTGGGGTTCAATAAACAAAACAAACATACAAAAAACGCAAAAAATTCAAAACCTCACTGCGAGAACAGCAATGAGAAATGTATGTAGATTTGACCATATAACACCACACATAAAATAATGGTTAAAAATTATAAAAATACGATTATGACAAGTATACTTATCCACAAAATTATGCAAGGAAATTCTCCACATTGGCTTATACCAACACAAACAATAAGCAGTATCACAGGAGACAAAAAAAGTAACTATGTATATCTAAGATCAAATACGAAAATACAAAAAATATGAAGATCCGTGGACCATTGATCTGAAACTATCTACCACAACATCTTAGATATATTACTAACCTAAGTGCATTTAAAACAAAATTGAAAGAACATCTAAATTATCAATGACATCAGGCGTCTGAACATCAAGCCAAATACGGTTTCTCAGTCACTTGTAACGTTAATATTTTGTCTATTTCTGCTACACATGAAGTTTATATTGTCTATGTTAATACTATATCATTACACAATGTGAATACCGTACATGTAAAAAGAATAACCATTGTAATTGATGGGATAAAGTATTTTGAATTTGAACTCTTCCTCCCCCTCCCCCCCCTACCCTCTCTCTCCTCTTTCTTTTTCTCTATCTCTTTCCCTTTTAATTTCTCCTCACTCTCTTATCTCTGTCTTTTTCTTCTCCCCCAGTCCTCTCTCTCTCGCTCTCTCTCTCTCACGTACACAATTTCTCCTCTTTTTCTATCTGTGATATTACTCTCCCATGAGATGCTGTGCCACGTCTTTACTAATTATCATATTTTCTACGTTCATTTTTCCTCGTCTTCACTTTCCCTTTCATTTTCTATTTCTCTCACTCTCCCCCTCTCCCCTCATGTTCACAATTTCTCCTCCCCTCTCCTTCCCTCTTCCTCTCATGCTCTCATTTTCTCCTTTCTCAGCTCTCCCTTATACGTTCAAAATTTCCTCCTCGTTATCACTCCCCTCACTCACTCACTCACTCCATGCATACATGCATGCCTGCCTGCTTGCCTGCCTGCCTGCCTGCCTGTCTGCCTATCTGTCTATCTGTCGTCTTGCCTGTCTGCTTGTCTGCCTCCTTCCCTCCTTCCCTCTTCCTCCCATGTTCTCACTTTCTCCTCCTTTCCTCCTCTCTCTCACACGTTCAGTTTCCCTCCACTCTCTCCCTACCTCCCTTCCTCTCCATCTCCATTTCTCCTCCTTCTCTTACTCTTTCTTTCTCCCATGTTCAAAATTTCTCCTCCATACTCTCCGCTCCCCCTCACTTTTTATCTTCCTAT
>NW_028234412.1:31564474-31571974 GCF_977035675.1 Penaeus japonicus
CGAAAAAGATAAGGGAAAGGGAAAGAGAAAAGAGAGAGAGGTGAGGAGAGTAAAAGAAAGAAAGAGAGAGGGGGTGGGAAGAGAATGAGAAGAGAGAGAGAGAGAGAGAGAGAGAGAGAGAGAGAGAGAGAGAGAGAGAGAGAGAGAGAGAGAGAGAGAGAGAGAGAGAGAGAGGAGAGGGAGGGGGGAGAGAGAGAGAGAGAGAGAGAGAGAGAGAGAGAGAGAGAGAGAGAGAGAGAGAGAGAGAGAGAGAGAGAGAGAGAGAGAGAGAGAGAGAGAGAGAGAGAGAGAGAGAGAGAGAGAGATAGAGAGAGAGAGAGAAGGGGATGAGTGAGAGAAAGAGAAAAGAGAGAGAAAGAGGGAGGAGTGGATTCATATCACCTAGATCCTCTTTCGCAAGGGTCCGAAGGCGAAGGTGCTCTGGCGCGGGGCACCTCGCCTGCTCCTCTCTTTCACGCCAGAGAGCCTTCCTCTGTGGCACTTCCTCTCGCCCGCGGCATCATTAGCGACGCTCGTGTGACAGTGCAACCTTCCCTTAAACCCACCCACCCACCCGCCCATCCATCCACCTCCATTTCTACCTTCCTTCCTTCCCTCCCTTAAACCCACCCACGCACCCACCCACACACCCACCCATCCATCCATCCATCATCCACCCATCCACCTCCATTTCTACCTTCCTTCCCTCCTTCCCTTTCTTCTTCTTTCTTTTTTTTATTTCTTTCCTTTTCTTTCTTTCCTTCCTTCTTCCCTCCCCCTTTTCTTCCTTCCTTCCTCCCTCCCTCCCTCCTTTTCTTCCTTAATTTCTTCCTTCCTTGCTTCCCTTCCTTTCCCTCCATCCATTTCTTCCTTCCCTCCTTTCGCTACTTATATTCCTTACTCACACACACAAACACACACACACACAAACACACACACAAACATACACACCCACACCCACAAACACAAACATACATCAACAACAACAACAAAATGCGGTTAATGGTATCTCGTAATCAATAAAATCATAATTTTCTCGTCATTTCTTCCTCATAATTTTTTTTTCATAACATCGGGTTATTTTTAGTAGGATTATTCATTCGCTTATTCATTACTGACAGTCATGCTTGCAGTCGTAAGTCGTAATTTTAATGTATTTTGAAATGGTAAGTTGTAAGTGTTTAGTTGTAAGTGTTTAGTTGCAAGTGTTTAGTTGCAAGTGTTTAGTTGCAAGTGTTTAGTTGCAAGTGTTTAGTTGCAAGTGTTTAGTTGCAAGTGTTTAGTTGTAAGTGTTTAGTTGTAAGTGTTTAGTTGTAAGTGTTTAGTTGTAAGTGTTTAGTTGTAAGTGTTTAGTTGTAAGTGTTTAGTTGTAAGTGTTTAGTTGTAAGTGTTTAGTTGTAAGTGTTTAGTTGTAAGTGTTTAGTTGTAAGTGTTTAGTTGTAAGTGTTTAGTTGTAAGTGTTTGGTCGTAAATCGCAAGGGTTTGGTTGGAAGTCGTAAGTATTGTCGTTTCTTCGTTCGTTTATTAAGTTTTTAGTTGTAAGTTTAGTTTCGGGTGTTTAGTTGTAAGTGTTTAGATGTAAGTGTTTAGTTGTAAGTGTTTAGTTGTAAGTGTTTAGTTGTAAGTGTTTAGTTGTAAGTGTTTAGTTGTAAGAGTTTAGTTGTAAGAGTTTAGTTATCCTCGCACCTCAAGCCTCAGACCGGCTTCAAGAGGGCGCGGGAAGCTAGCTTTTGACTCCGACTTTGACTTGGAAGTGATTACGTAGTTCTCAAAAGGATGAGGTGGTAACATAAGGTATCCTCACCCCAATCTTAATCCCTCTTTGGGCTCACATATATTTTACAAAAACTTACAGCAACATGTTGAAATATATACAGAGCAAAAGGCGGATCAATCACAAACATACAGAGTTAATTGTATACATATCGGGAGAGCGATATAACGGTATAAATCATCACCCTCAACCTACTAAGTCCTCTCCTGAGGTCACATATTTACATATTTTAAAATGTGACGCATATATATATATATATATAAATAAAACATACGTATGTTCCCGGAGGAAAGAATTTATCAGAAAGTCAAAGCTAGCGTTGGGGAAGGTCAAGGGGGAGAGATAGGGGTCGGGGTGGGGGAGAGGGGGAGATAGGGGAAGGGTTGGGGGAGAGGGGGAGATAGGGGGAGGGTTGGGGGAGAGGGGGAGAGATATGGGAAGGGGTGGGGGAGAGATGGGGGGAGGGTTGGGAGAGAGGGGGAGAGATAGGAGGAGGGGTGGGGGAGAGGAGAGATAGGGGAAGGGGTGGGGGAGAGATAGGGGAAGGGGTGAGGGAGAGGAGGAGCGATAGGTGTGGGGGTGGAGGGATTGGGGGAGAGGGGGAGAGATAGGAGGTGGGGGTGGGGGAGGGGGAGAGGAAGAGAGATAGAAGTAGGGGAGAGGGGGAAGATAGGGGAGGGGTTGGGAGAGAGAGGGGAGAGATGGGGGAGGGGGTGGGGGAGAGGAGGAGAGATAGGAGAGAGGGGGAGAGATAGGGGAGGGGGAGGGAGGGAGGGAGGGAGGTAGGGAGGGAGGGGAGGAGAGGGAGAGTGAGAGAGAGAAAGAGAAAGAGAGAGAAAGAGAAAGAGAAAAAGAGAGAAAGAGAGCGAGACCACGAGACCCCACAACTTCCGACAAACCTCGTAGTCGAGTCGGGCACGCAACCACCCACAAAATAAAATCACACCATTCAGAAATAACATCCCATTTAGTCCAGAAGACAGACGTTGTTCATTCTGTACAACTCGACAATTGACAAACAAAAAAAAAAAAATTCAATAAAATCCTATATCCCGAGCGCCAGAACAGTCATTTTAGTTTGACGCACAACTACCATTATCTAAAAGACATTTCAAAAGATACCTAGTTGTTTTGGGATGAAAATAAATAAATAAATAAATAAATAAACATGGCCGCCATAAATCTAAATCGATTAAGTATGAAAGAGAGGGAGGGGGAGAGGGAGAGGGAGGGAGGGGGGAGGGGGAGGGGGAGGGAGAGGGAGGAGGGAGAGGGAGAGGGAGAGGGAGAGGGAGAGGGAGAGGGAGAGGGGGAGAGGGGGAGAGGGAGAGAGGGAGAGGGAGGGAGAGGGAGAGGGAGAGGGAGAGGGAGAGGGAGAGGGAGAGGGAGAGGGGGGAGAGGAAGAGAGGGGGGGGGGGGGGGGGAGAGAGGGAGAGGGAGGGAGAGGGAGAGAGAGAGGGAGAGGGAGAGGGAGAGGGAGAGGGAGAGGGGGGGGGGGGGAGAGGGGGAGAGAGAGAGAGAGAGGGGGGGGAGAGAGAGAGAAAGAGGGGGGCGTAAGAAAAAAAAAAAGACATACCTTTCACCGTATCCCCCTAAATTTATAACCATAAAAAATAACAACATAAACAACAACAACAATAGCAGTATCAGACAATAATAACAATGATAATCACATTAGCGGACTAATAGTCTCATGTTTAGCATTACCTTCACTTTAATTTGTATTTAATTTGTTATCATTATCATAATTACCAAAACTATCTTTGGAATTAGCGTTAACAGCTGCATTTATCATCGTGTTATTACCGCTATATATGATGATAATCATAGCCATTATAATCATAACCATACCATTAATAATGGTAGTACCAATAAGCAGGAGGAATAAAGGCAACAATACCATAACCATAACTACCACTACTATTTTTAAGTGGTCTCAAATCTTCCCCTACTACTGCTACGCTACTACTCGATCACTACTACTACTACTACTACTACTATTACTATTTCTATTACTATTACTGTACCACTATTACTACTACTATTACCATTACTAATAATATAACTACTACTACTATTACTACTACTGTTACTACAACTACTACTGCTACTATTACTACTACTATTACCACAACTACTACTGCTACTACAACTAAAACTACGACTTCTACTTCTAAAACAATAACCAAATAATAAAAAAATTAAATGAAAAAAAAGAAATCTAATCTACATACAAGGGGGGAGGGGGGACTGGGTAAATTCCGACTGTCACTTCCTAGCAGTGCCCCTAGCGAGCGGCGACCTCGTGGTAGGTAGGCCTAGCTAACACGCAGTAGATCCGATTTCTCTCGCAAAACGCAAGGTGTTAGTGGGAGTCAGGACGGATCAACAGGCAACGACCATGGCAGTGCTTTGGGACTACCATAGCACTGTTTTGGGACGACCATGGCACTGTTTTGGGGGCATTGCTTTATATTCCAGAAGGTAAGAAACGAGAAGAGACGACCATGACAGTGCTTTGGGACGACCATGGCAGTGCTTTGGGACGACCATGACAGTGCTTTGGGACGACCATGGCAGTGCTTTGGGACGACCATGGCAGTGCTTTGGGACGACCATGGCAGTGCTTTGGGACGACCATGGCAATGCTTTGGGACGACCATGACAGTGCTTTGGGACGACCATGGCAGTGCTTTGGGACGACCATGGCAGTGCTTTGGGACGACCATGGCAATGCTTTGGGACGACCATGGCAGTGCTTTGGGACGACCATGACAGTGCTTTGGGACGACCATGGCACTGCTTTGGGACGACCATGACAGTGCTTTGGGACGACCATGACAGTGCTTTGGGACGACCATGACAGTGCTTTGGGACGACCATGACAGTGCTTTGGGACGACCATGGCAGTGCTTTGGGACGACCATGGCAGTGCTTTGGGACGACCATGGCAGTGCTTTGGGACGACCATGGCAGTGCTTTGGGACGACCATGGCACTGTTTTGGGACGACCATGGCAGTGCTTTGGGATGACCATGGCACTGTTTTGGGACGACCATGGCAGTGCTTTGGGACGACCATGACAGTGCTTTGGGACGACCATGGCAGTGCTTTAGGACGACCATGGCAGTGCTTTGGGACCATGGCAATGCTTTGGGACGACCATGGCAGTGCTGAGGGTCGACCATGGCAGTGCTTTGGGATATGTATATATTTATATACATATATCAGTAGTGTAGAAAGAGACACAATATAGTTCATGAAGATAACATAGGAGTTCAGAGTGACGAACTGGGTGTTGTTTTGAATAACAACACCCATAATACAGGAGTTTCCTCCCTCTACCACCCAAAAGACCCTCCGAAGGTGATGATTCGAGACTATTCCAAGAGCTAATCCCGATGTACGGAGAAGAAACATAGTCATTGACCAAGAGAGACGGGTGAGAGAGACGGGTGAGAGACACACGCGGTTGAAATGAAGGTTAGCTGAGAGAGCAAGACTATGAGATTAAAGCGACGCCCATTATAAAGAGAGAGAGATGTAACACCACTGGGGCTGGGGGGTAAGACCTCTGGAAAGAAGTGTGGGTGTGGGTGTGGGTGTGGATGTGTGTGTGTGTGTGTGTGTGTGTGTGTGTGTGTGTGTGTGTGTGTGTGTGTGTGTGTGTGTGTGTGTGTGTGTGTGTGTGTGTGTGTGTGTGTGTGTGGGTATGGGTATGGATGTGTGTGAGTGTGTGTGCGAGCGTGTGCGTGCGTGTGGGACCGCATTAAACACCTTTACATATCGAGACAACATGCACACACGTCTATGTCTACGTGCAGGAATGAATGGGAGATGAAAACCCCCTCCCCCTGCCATCTCCCTCCCCACCTCCCTTCCCATTCCTCCCTCCTCTCCTACCTTACCTTAACCCCCCCTCCCCCTCCCAATCTATGCCTGACGCCCCTCCCTCCCTCCCTCCCCTTCCCCCAACCGTCTGATATCTGTCTTATCATCTCTTACACCTTGGCAGGGCCTCTGTTTCTTGGTCGTTACAGAAGATGGTTATTTTTTTTTAGTTCTTCTGTATTTAACGCATGTTTATCGTTAATCCTTTTTATATGCATTGGTCACGACGCACGCTTTGTCGTCTCTATGAGAGTCGCGCAGCTAAGGTCACTCTCTGATGGAGAGGTCGAGATGGAATGTCTAGCTCCTTACGGAAAGTTGCGTCCTTATCTTATCTGTTTTGTTATCTTTGTTATCGTCTTGTTAAATCGACGCAAGGAATGGAATTCGAGTAGTGTTAAAGTCTTGCATGTGCATTTCATGTTCACAGACAAAAGTCCATGAACGTGTTCAAAGACACAAACACAGACACACAAATGCACTTATACACATGAACTCATAGATAAGCAAACATCCACACACGCATGCATGAGCATGTACGCGCGCATACATACACACGCACAGCCTCGCACACACACGCACAGCCACGCACGCACGCACGCGCACGCGCACACACACACACACACACACACACACACACACACACACACACACACACACACACACACACACACACACACACACACACACACACACACACACACACACACACACACACACACACACACACACACACACACCACTCAGCCTATATCTATCCAATTGTGTAAGTGAATAAACATGAGTATCTAATTAAAAGAATGATCTGCGTTCACTCATAGTCGATTCAAAGAATGACAATGTTAAGAATAACAATAATATCAAAACATATACTTTATGCATAAATATATATATATGTATGTATATATATATATATATATATATATATATATGTATATATATATATATATATATATATATATCATATAGTGTATAAAAGACCTATAAATTCAAATACATAGGCCTACATATCACCACACGTGGGCCTTTAAATAAAGCCTCCTTCCCGAGCGAAATCCTTACCGGAACTTGATCATGACATCCTGGCTGGTGTTCTTGTACTTCTCGAAGGCTCCCTGGAGGAACTGCTGATATTTCTTCTTATCCGAATCCATGGCTTCCTTCTGGCATGGACGGCAAGAAACCTCGCCCCACGAACAACCTGCAAGATGCCTCTAAAGTCTGCAACCTTGCTCAACACTTGTTCAGCAGCCCTGCAGAACCTCCTTGTCGCGGGAGCCTCTTCTCTTCAGCATCCTTCGGGAGGCGAGAGAGAGGATTTGAGGCTGGAGGAGGAGGAGGAGGAGGAGGAGGAGGAGGAGGAGGAGGAGGAGGAGGAGGAGAGAGGAGGAGGAGGAGGAGGAGGAGGAGGAGGAGGAGGAGGAGGAGGAGGAGGAGGAGGAGGAGGAGGAGGAGGAGGAGGAGGAGGAGGAGGAGGAAGAGGAGGAGGAGGAGGAGGAGGAGGAGGAGGAGGAGGTGGCTGACGAAGGGAAGGGCTTGCACTGCCCTGGTAAACTTTCCTTGGAGATGTACTTGTGCAACAGATTATAGGGGCTCCTTTTTCATCTTGTTCCTATATCAATTTTCTTATTTCTCTCTTGTTATCATTCTTACCCTTCTTCTACTTTAGTACCCTACTTCGCCGCCGCCCATCGCTGGGTCACAACGCCCACACGTGCCTGCAAATCACACACACACACACACACCGAATCAACGAATCTCCTGCCTCAGCTCCACCTCAAAGGGGGGCGGAGGGGGCGAAGGCGGAGAAGAAATATGCACACGCCCGCACGCCCTCAAGAGCCTCCCGAGACTCC
>NW_028234412.1:31576974-31579474 GCF_977035675.1 Penaeus japonicus
TCCTAGCTGTGAGTTGTTATTATGCTTTTCATTAATTAACGGAGGAAGAAAATCTAGATGACTAATTCTGGACTCTCACTTATAGAAGCGAATGGGGTATAGGACCCGGCTTGGTTCCTAGCCTCCTACACCCCGTGGGAACACTGGTACCTGATGCCCTTGCACTGCCCAGTCTCGCCACAACCAGAGTCCCAGAACCACCTACGGTCTAACTAGGCTAAACGAAAGTACCTGTCTTGCTAGCCTGTTTGTGTCAGTCTTCGTTTTGTTCCGCAAATGGTCTTTCTGTAACGGCCTTACCGAAAACGCTAGAATTGTATTTTTCGTGTGTGTTTTTTGTTTTTATTGTTCCAGGGAATTTAGTCGTAGCTGGACTGGTTAAGGTTATAAGGGTTTATATAAACTGCTTGTCCGAAGTTCCACAAAGATCTTTGAAGTGAGTGCTATATATGTGACACGTGTGAATTATATTCCACCCTATTCTGACTCAGGTTACAGGCCTGACTCATCAGTATCCTCTTTATGATAGATAATATCTTAGACGAAAAAAAGGAAGAAAAGAAACAAATCATTTACTAAAGTGATCGCAACTGATGCATTTATTGCGATGACCGAGGATTTGTTTACACATTAATTTACGGATAGTATTTGATCGAGCATTTGTTTACACTTTAATTTACGGGAAGTATTCTACCCTTCCCCGAAATGTAAAGATCCCAGTAACACTTCCCCGCCCACGTGGAAACTAAGAATTACAATAATCAATTAGATTACAACTTAACTGAAATGATTTGAACTGAAATAAGACTATTGACACGGCCGTCAGTTGACTCCACCCACTCTCAACAAAACCAAAAATGTTGATACCAAAGTGATAACCTAATTACTATTGTTACAATATTTTATCATTATCATCACCATAATTATATATATATGTATATATATATAAGTATATATATATTTTTATATATAAGTATATATATGTATATATACATATATATACTTAAATATAGATATACTTATATAAAATTATATATATGTATATATCTATATCTATATATATATACTTATACACATATATACTTATATATATGTATTTATATATACATATATATATACTTAAATATAAATATACTTATATAAAAGTATATATATATGTATATATATATGCATATATACATATATAATTATATATAAATATACTTTTATATATAATACTTATATATATGTATATATATATACTTATATATATATATGTATGTATGTATATATACATATATATATATATATACTTTTATATATATGTATGTATGTATATATATATATATATATACATATACATAATATATACTTATATATATATACATATATATAAATATATATATATATATATATACATATATATACATATATATACACATACATATACACATATATACACATATACACACACACACATACACACACACACACACATATATATATATATATATATATATATATATATATATATATATATATATATATGTGTGTGTGTGTGTGTGTGTGTGTGTGTGTGTGTGTGTTTGTGTGTGTGTATGTGTGTGTATAAACACACACACATACACACACAATTAAACACGAAGCTGATATCCCTCTCCTTTCCACCATCGATCAGGAAGACGTGTCGTGACCACAGTAATCCTCACCAAGGTTTAAATATCTGTTACAAACAGAATTATACAACATGTCCGCAAGTTGTTCTACGAAGATGTATCCCAGATGACCCACGTCCCTGCATTTCCACTTGAACAAAGGGGGTGTACTCCTGCTCTTCTTTAAACAGGCGTCAGTGTACTGGATTGATAGAGGCAGTGTACTATCCCAGATGGTGACGCCAGTTCCCCGCAGTTCACGAATGGCGATTTGGTTAAGGAGGTTGATGCGATCGGCGCTGTACCTGAATCTTCGCTTTCGGATCGCCTGTGTTAGGAGTGGAAGAGTCAGTCTTGAGATGGTGAGCTTGATGAGATTTACTGTGTGCAGGGTTTGCGTGCGAAAGGGAGGAGAGGGAGGAAGGAGGTAAGGAGACATTCCGGATGGGGAAGAGAGTGAGGCTTGAACACATATCTACGCTCATTCTCATCTATATTACCTGTTGATCATCAATGAGCTTGTAATAGACTGGGACGGTGGCGGCAAGACGGGTGAAATAAGGTGCCAGTTTAACGAGCAACTTCCTATACTGGGTGCCGTTCAGGTCGAAACGCTTTGCCAAGTGATGAAGGCCGCCATCTGTGAACAATATATTACCTTGTAAATTTAATGGTGTTTAAAAAAATTGATTATGTGACAGGAAAATTCAAATTTTAAAATTTGAATGTTACAGCTATTGAATCAAGAGTAATATAGCACATAACATTTTTCAAGCTTCAGTAACACGAACGGCCTGTATGCGTTGACTCTACATACACAGACATACACAAGAATGTGTGTATGTCTACGCATATATCGGAAAATA
>NW_028234412.1:31594474-31601974 GCF_977035675.1 Penaeus japonicus
AATATACAAAATGATAAATACAAGGGTTTAAAAAGAAGGTTTTGCTCTTCAAAAAGATGGTGTTTTGTGAACATTAAAACTCTGCATGTAACCGGACAAAAAGTAAGGATAACGAATGTGTGTGTATATGCACTGTATATATTTGTTATCTGTTGTTGGCACCAGTTCTAGAACCAGTCTGGGTAGTGGTCAGGTCAACTAGAGGTAGATGTCATTCGAATTACGGCCTTAAGGGGGATTTTGGAATCCAATCATGCAAGGAATACTGGTGCAAACGTGGATATATTGTTTGGTTGTGTATATGATAATATTCTTATATAGTTTACTATTACAAGCGACAATGTTGAACAGAAACAGAAGAATACACTGCTTTGGTATTTCATTTATCTTTCTGTGACCCTAAAAAGGATAGTCATGCAGAATCCTAAACAAGATCAGTAATGACGATTTTGGCTATTTTCTGGCCAGACGGTCTCTTAAAAAAAACCCTGACTTTCTCTGAACATTATGTAAATTGAAGAGGTCTCACAGATGCAAACGCACATTACCAACCACACAACCCCGTGCTTGAAACGAGGGAAACGTCTTCGCATTCGATCATAGTAGTCCCTTCGTGAGTCCCTTCATTGCAATTCCAGATGCCACCACGCAGGTCACTGACAGTCCTCAACCTCGTTTCAGCGTAGAGTCCCTGTTGACAGCCGAGGAATTGTGCCTTGGCGTTCCTCGTGTCGTCACCCCAGTGGCTTTGTTGTCCCTGCTGGTCCACGCCCCTAGGCAACCAACTTCCATTCCTGTTGGTCCTCAAAGGATTCAGCTTCAAATGCCTGGGCTTATGCGGATCAGCGACCCGATATTCAAAAAGAGCTGTTACAAACTACGTCGATGTTACTGCCACCAACGTGTGTTGCAAGATGAAGACGTATGATTTAAATGATGCTGCAAAAGTGCACGAAAAGCTTCAGTGCTACACAGAGGTAAGTTATTCAATCGATTAATTTATTGAGGACTAGGTAAACAGATGCGATACATTCGGTCATATTTTCCAGTTGTTGAGTGCATACCATTATATATATTTTACTTGATGAATTTGTGTACTGTATTGAACAAATGAATGATAGCATTTTATGAAATGTTCCACTATAGCCTTCCAAAACCATTATTAAACAGCTCTCACCATCAGAACTCCAGCTCAAAGGAAAGGATTCACATTGTTTTGGTTGGAGACTCTCACATGCGGTATCTTTTAATCTGTTCAGCGCTGTGTCTCTCCCGCCTCGCTAGTCCAGAGCTGAGATACAGAAAGAGAAAATAGCAAAGGTAAAATGAAGCCAAGGAAAGTAAGTAAATATTGCATTAAAATAGTTACTTAGCAAATTTTATTACAGTCATTTCGTAATGTGTAATCCCTGTCTGCCACAAGAGGATACCTTGCAAAGTGATACACAGATGGAGGAACTTTATTTTGAGTTCTTAAATTTTTTTTATATGTTGTGCGGTACACTGGTTGCGTTCGCGGCTGGTAATCTTCCAAGGGGGGGGGGGTGGTTGCGTTCGCGGCTGGTTATCTTCCAGTGGTTGCGTTCGCGGCTGGTAATTTGCAGTGGTCAGTGGTGCTTTTTTGATCCCGGCTGGTAATCTTCAGTGGTTGCGTTCGCGGCTGGTAATCTTCCAGTGGTTGCGTTCGCGGCTGGTAATCTTGCAGTGGTTGCGTTCGCGGCTGGTAATCTTCCAGTGGTTGCGTTCGCGGCTGGTAATCTTGCAGTGGTTGCGTTCGCGGCTGGTAATCTTGCAGTGGTTGCGTTCGCGGCTGGTAATCTTCCAGTGGTTGCGTTCGCGGCTGGTAATCTTGCAGTGGTTGCGTTCGCGGCTGGTAATCTTGCAGTGGTTGCGTTCGCGGCTGGTAATCTTGCAGTGGTTGCGTTCGCGAATGGTAATCTTGCAGTGGATGCGATCGCGGCTGGTAATCTTGCAGTGGTTTTGTTGCGTTCGCGGCTGGTAATCTTCCAGTGGTTGCGTTCGCGGCTGTAATCTTGCAGTGGTTGCGTTCGCGGCTGGTAAAAAAAAATCTTCCAGTGGTTGCGTTCCCGGCTGGTAATCTTGCAGTGGATGCGTTCGCGGCTGGTAATCTTGCAGTGGTTTGCGTTCCGGGGCCGGGATTCACTAAGCACTTACCCATGATAAATACGCTGGTAAACATACAATTATGATGGTAAAAAGACTCGCATCGCTATTCATGAACAACTTACCATGATAGAATACAAATGCTAAATTTACCAGTGGTTGGAGCACATGGTATTGTCCACTGGCAAATACAGCGATGACTCTCTCATACTCGCTTTATCTCAGCAAAAAATCAACATTTAACGGCGACACTTTATTTTGCATGTACACTTATTATGATCCAGAGTGATGGCAAACTGTTCCATTTTCATATGAATATGACCAAAATCAATAAAATTAAAGGAAATAGCGACGGAATAATGTTCATGCAGCCTCGTTCCATTAGGCCTACAATAATGAAAATAATACATGGAATTAATAATGTGACAAATTCAAACATTTTGTTTTAATAAATACATTCAGCTTGAAAAACAGTAAAACATATAAATATATAATATTATTAAGTGTGTTTGCATTAATTTTAGATTACAATTATTCATAATTCTTAGGGTTTTTTGATTGGCATTTCTTTTTAGAATAACGTTGATACAAATAAACACCACCATTGCGGTGGAGCCATTGTTTCTTTTCTTTCGACTGCAATTCTAAAAAAAAAAAGTATGGTTTTTGAAAACCATTACGTTATCTATGATCCAAAAAATCATGCAATAGAATATATGCTTTAGGAAATTAATTTATATAGAAATAATTTAATCACAGAAGAAATCTTTATCATTTCTTGAAACAAAAAAGTCTCGCTGTTGGATCAGGTTTGTTTACATGTTACGTGATTGGTCAAAGGAGCCTAAAGAATTATGTAAGGCGCTCGTGATTGCGGAATCGAATTTACCAGAGTTACCATTCAAATTACGTTGACTAAAAGTCTATTTACCTTACCAGGCGATTATCATCGCTTGATGAATCCACTTTGCCATGACTGGTTAAACGCTCTTGGTATTCTGGTAGTTGGACAGCTGGTAAATGCCTTACCATCGTATATGCTAGTGAATCCAGCCCGGCTGGTTAATCT
Source organism: Penaeus japonicus (assembly GCF_977035675.1). NCBI lineage: Eukaryota > Metazoa > Arthropoda > Malacostraca > Decapoda > Penaeidae > Penaeus > Penaeus japonicus. The sequence continues at coordinate 31,597,668 of NW_028234412.1, forward strand.
TGCAGTTGGTTTTCGTTCGCGAATGGTTAATCTTGCCAGCGGATATTGCGTTGCGGCTGGTAACTTGCAGTGGTTGACGTTCGCGGGCTGGTAATACTTCAGTGGTTGCGTTCGCGGTGGTTAATCTTCCAGTGGGTTGCGTTCGCGGCTGGTAATCTTGGCAGTGGGGTTGGCGTTCGGACTTGGTAATCTTCCAGTTGGTTGCGTTCGCGGCTGGTATAATCTTCCAGTGGTTGCGTTCGCGGCTGGTTGTAATCTTCCAGTGGTTGCGTTCGCGGCTGGTAATCTTCCAGTGGGTTCGCGTTCGCGGCTGGTTCAATCTTCGTGGTTGCGTTCGCGGCTGGTAATTTCTTCCAGTGGTTGCGTTCGCGGCTGGTATCTTCCAGTGTTGCAGTTCGCGGTGGTAATTCTTCCAGAGTGGTTGCGTTCGCGGCTGGTAATCTTGCAGTGGTTGCGTTCGCGGCTGGTAATTTCCAGTGGGTTGCGTCGCGGTGGTATATCTTGCAGTGGTTGCGTTCGCGGCTGGTAAAAATTAAAAATAAAAATCTTCAGTGGTTGCGTTTTCGCGGCTGGTAATCTTCCCAGTGGTTGCGTTCAGCGGCTGGTACTCGTTGCAGTGGTTGCGTTCGCGGTGGTAATCTATGCAGTGGATGCGTTCGCGGCTGGTTATTTTTTTTTCTTTTTTTTTTTTTTTTTTTTTCTTGCAGTGGTTGCGTTCGCGGCTGGTATCTTGCAGTGGGTTTGCGTTCGCGGCTGGTAATCTTCCAGTGGTTGCGTTCGCGGCTGGTATACTCTTCCTATTGGTTGCGTTCGCGGTGGTAATCTGGCCAGTGGTTTGCGTTCGCGGACTGGTAATCTTGCAGTGGTGCGTTCGCGGCTGGTAATCTTGCAGCGGATGCTGTTCGCCGGATGGGGGTGGTAATCTTGCAGCGGTTTGCGTTCCCGGGGCTGGATTCACTAAACATACGATGGTAAGGGCATTTACCAGCTGTCATAACTCCCAGAGCGCGTTTACCAGTCATGGCAAAGTTGGGGAATTCCTCAAGCGATGATAAGTTCTGGTAAGGGTAAATAGACTTCTATACCGTAATTTGATGGTAACTCTGGCAATTCAATTCCGCCAATCAGCGACCGCCTTACATGATTCTTTAGGCTCTTTGACCAATCCCGTGACCGTGGAACATTAAAACAAAGCACTGGAACCAGCCTGCGAGATATTCTTATTTCACGGAAAGAAATGATAAAGATTTCTATAAAATTAATTTCCTTGAAAGCCATGTTAATTGCATGCTTCCTATAGGGTTCATATATAATTTAATGGTTTTTTTCAAAAACATAACTATTTTTCTTTTTCATAAATTGCAGTCAAAAGAAAAGAAGCAATGGCTCACGAATAATGGTGTTATTTGTATCAACCGTTTTCCAAAAAGAAATGCCAATTAAACCCTTTCATAATGGAGTAAGATTATGCATAATTGTATGTAAATTAATTGCAAACACAAACAAATTAATTTTTTATATATTTATATGTTTACTGTTTTTCAACTCTTGTCATTTAAAATAAAATGTTTGAATTTGTCAAATTATTTATTCCATGTATTATTTTCAGTTATTGTAGCCTATGACGAGGCTGCTGCTATGAACATTATTCTCGCTTATTTCCTGGTGTATTTTATTGATTTTTTGTCATAATTCATATGAAAATGAACAGTTGCCATCACTTGATCATTATTAAGTGTACATGCAAACTAAAGTGTCGCCTTAAATGTTGATTTTTGCTTGAGATGAAGCGAGATGAGAGAGTCGTTGCTGTAGTTGCCAGTGGACATAACAGTGCTTCCAACACTGGCTTAAATTTAGGCATTGTATTCTATTCATGGTAAGTTGTTCTATGAATACCGATGCGGGTTTTTTTTACCATCATAATTGTAGCTTACCATGCGTATTTATATGGCTACGGTGCGGATTAGTGAATCCGGCCCCTGGATTGGTAATCTTGCAGTGGTTGCGTTCGGCTGGTTAATCTTGCAGTGGTTGCCGTTTCCGGCTGGTAATCTTCACAGTGGTTGCGTTCCCGGCTGGTATAATCTTTCAGTGGTTGCCGTTTCCCGGAGGCTGGTAATTCTTTCCAGTGGTTGCCGTTCCCGGCTGGTAATCTTGCAAGTGGTTTTGCGTTCCCGGGGCCGGATTTCACTAACGCACTTACCATGGATAAATACGCTTGGTAACTACAATTATGATTTGGTAAAAAGACCGCATCATCGCTATTCATGAACAACTTACCATGATAGAATACAATGCTAAATTTACCAGTGGTTGGAGAGCACTGGTATGTACCACTGGCAAATTACAGCGATGACTCTCTCATCTCGGACTAAATTATCTCAGCAAACAAATCAACATTTAAGGCGACCACTTTAGTTTGCATATACACCTTATTATGATACGAGTGAACGGCAATTGTTCATTTTCATATTTGAATATGACAAAAAATCATAAAAATTCACAGGAAATAAGCGAGAATTAATGTTCATGCAGCTTCGTCATAGTCTTACAATAACTGAAAATAATACATGGGAATTAATAATTTGACAAATTTCAAACATTTTGTTTTAATCACATTCAGCTGACACACACAGTCAACATAATAAATATGTAAAAAAAATTATGTTATTGGAAACCATTACGTTATATATGATCCATAAGTATCATGCCAATAGAATATGCTTCTAGGAAATTAACTTTATATGGAAATCAATTTAACACAGCCTATAATCATTGATCATTTCTTGAAACAAAAAAGATCTCGCTGTTTGGATCAGGTTTTGTTTACATGTTACTGGGCATTGGTCAAACGGAGCCTTAAAAAATTATGTTAAGGCGCACGCTGATTGTGGAATCGATTTACCAGAGTTATCCATAAATTACGGTGATTAAAAGTCTATTCCATTAACCAGGCGACTTATATTCTTATGAATCCACTTTGCCATGACTGGTAACCGCTTGGTAGTTGAGCTGGTAAAAATGCTAACAACGTTGTTAATGAAATCCAGCCCCGGCTGTCATCTCTCCAGGTTGTGCGTTCCGGCTGTTATCTCCAGTGGTTTGTGTTCGGTGGTTTAATCTTGCAGTGGCTTGCGATTCCGGTGGTAATCTTCCAGTGGTTGGTTCCGGCTGGTAAATCTTTGCCGTGGTTTGCGATGGGGTTAATTTCCAGTGGTTGTGTTCCGGCTGGTAATCTCTCCAGTGGTTGCGTTCGGTAGTAATCTTCCAGTGGTTGTGTTCCCGGCTGGTAATCTTGCAGTGGTTGCGTTCCGGCTGGTTAATCTTCCAGTGGTTGCGTTCGCGACTGGTAATTGCCGCGGATGCGTTGGGCTGGTAATCTGGCAGTGGATGCGTTCGCGGCTGGTGATTTGCAGTGGATGGTACGGGTGGTAATCTTGCAGCGGATTGTGTTTCGCGGGCTGGTTAATCTTGCAGTGGTTGCGTTCGCGGCTGGTAATCTTCCAGTGGTTGCGTTCGGGGCTGGAATTAGAGTGGTTGCGGTCCGGCTGGTAACTTCAGTGGTTGCGTTCGCGGCTGGTCATCTTCCAGTGGTTGCGTTCGCGGCTCGGTAATCTTCCAGTGGTTGCGTTCGCGGCTGGTAAATCTTGCAGAGGATGCGTTTGCGGCTGGTAATTTGCGTGGTTGCGATCCGCTGGTAATCTTCCAGTGGTTGTGTTCCCGGCTGGTAATTTGCAGGGTTGCGTTCCGGTGGTAATCTTCGAGTGGATTTTTCCGGGCTGGTAATTTGCCGAGGATGCGTTCGCGGATGGTAATCTACCAGTGGTTGCGTTCGCGGTGGGTAATCTTGCATTGGTTCGGTTGCGGCTGGTACTTTGCCAGTGGTTGCTTTCGCGGCTGGTAATCTTCCAGTGGTAGCGGTTCGCGGTGGTAATCTTCCAGTGGATTCGCGTTCGCGGCTGGTAATCTTGCAGTGGATGCGTTCGCGGCTGGTAATTCTTGCAGTGGATGCGTTCGCGGCTGGTAATTCTTCCAGTGGTTGCGTTCGCGGATGGTATTCTTCCAGTGGATGCGTTGCGGCTGGTAATCTTGCAGTGGATGCGTTCGCGGCTGGTAATATACAGTGGATGCGTTCCGCGGCGGGTATTCTTGCAGTGGGTAGCCGTTCGCGTCTGGTAATCTTCAGTGGTTGCTTTCCGGCTGGTAATCTTGCTAAACCTGAGTTCAATCCCTCACTTCAGTAGATGAAAAACCTTTTGCAATCCTGGCACTTATAGGGTACTTTGGAAGCACAATGAATAGTT